>NW_028138998.1:0-277000 GCF_964270905.1 Leucopleurus acutus
GACGGTTTAGGGTCCAGGTGATGGTACGACAACGCTTTAGGGGGAGGGTACGTTTGAGGGCGCGGGTTAGTGTGAGCGTACGGGTTAGGAATAGGGGACGGTTGAGGGGAAGACTTCGGGGAAGAGTAAGGGTTAGGGTTCGGGCTAGGGTTAGGTTTAGGGGACGGGGACGGTTTAGGGTCCAGTTGAGGTAAGACAGCGATTTAGGGGGTGGGTACGTGTGAGGGCATGGGTTAGTGTGAGCGTACGGTTTAAGATTAGGGGACGGGTGAGGGGAAGGTTTCGGGGAAGGGTTAGGGTTAGAGTTCGGTCTAGGGTTAGGGTTAGGGGATGGGGACAGTTTAGGGTCCAGGTGAGGGTACTACAACGGTTTAGGGGGAGCGTAAATGTGAGTGCGCAGGTTAGTGTGAGCGTACGGGTTAGGATTAGGGGACGGGTGAGGGGAAGGCTTCGGGGAAGGGTTAGGGTTAGGGTTCGGGCTAGGGTTAGGGTTAGGGGACGGGGACGGTTTAGGGTCCCGGTGAGGGTACGACAACGGTTTAGGGGGAGCACACGTGTGAGGGCGCGGTTTAGTGTGAGCGTACGGTTTAAGATTAGGGGACGGGTGAGGGGAAGGCTTCGGGGAAGGGTTAGGGTTAGGGTTCGGGCTAGGGTGAGGGTTAGGGGACGGGGACGGTTTAGGGTCCAGGTGAGGGTACGACAACAGTTTAGGGGGAGCGTACGTGTCAGGGCGCGGGTTAGTGTGAGCGTACGGGTTAGGATTAGGGGACGGGTGAGGGGAAGGCTTCGGGGAAGGGTTAGGTTTAGGGTTCGGGCTAGGGTTAGGGTTAGGGGACGGGGACGGTTTAGGGTCTATGTGAGGGTACGACAACAGTTTAGGGGGAGCGTACGTGTGAGGGCGTGGGTTAGTGTGAGCGTACGGGTTAGGATTAGGGGACAGGTGAGGGGAAGGCTTCGGGGAAGGGTTAGGGTTAGGGTTCGGGCTAGGGTTAGTTTTAGGGGACGGGGACGGTTTAGGGTCCAGGTGAGGGTATGACAACGGTTTAGGGGGAGCGTACGTGTGAGGGCGCGTGTTAGTGTGAGCGTACGGGTTAGGATTAGGGGACGGGTGAGGGGAAGGCTTCAGGGAAGTATTAGGTTTAGGATTCGGGCTAGGGTTAGTGTTAGGGAACGGGGACGGTTTAGGGTCCAGGTGAGGGTACGACAACGGCTTAGGGGGAGCGTACCTGTGAGGGCACGGGTTAGTGTGAGCGTACGAGTTAGGATTAGGGGACGGGTGAGGGGAAGGCTTCGGGGAAGGGTTAGGTTTAGGGTTCGGGCTAGGGTTAGGGTTAGGGGACGGGGACGGTTTAGGGTCCAGGTGAGGGTACGACAACGCTTTAGGGGGAGCGTACGTGTGTGGGCGCGGGTTAGTGTGAGCGTACGGGTTAGGATTAGGGGACGGGTGAGAGGAAGGCTTCGGGGAAGGGTTAGGGTTAGAGTTCGGGCTAGGGTTAGCGTTAGGGGACAGGGACACTTTAGGTTGCAGGTGAGGGTATGACAACACTTTAGGGGGAGCGTACATGTGAGGGCGCGGGTTAGTGTGAGCGTACGGGTTAGGATTAGGGGACGGGTGAGGGGAAGGCTTCGGGGAAGTGTTAGGGTTAGGGTTCGGGCTAGGGTTAGGTTTAGGGGACGGGGACGGTTTAGGGTCCAGGTGAGGGTACCACAACGGTTTAGGGGGAGCGTATGTGTGAGGGCGCGGGTTAGTGTGAGCGTACGGGTTAGGATTAGGGGATGGGTGAGTGGAAGGCTTTGGGGAAGGGTTAGGATTAGGGTTCAGGCTAGGATTAGGGGACGGGGACGGGGACGGTTTAGGGTCCAGGTGAGGTTACGACAACGGTTTACGGGGAGCGTACATGTGAGGGCACGGGTTAGTGTGAGCGTACGGGTTAGGATTAGGGCACGGGTGAGGGGAAGGCTTCGGGGAAGGGTTAGGGTTAGGGTTCGGGCTAGGGTTAGGTTTAGGGGAAGGGGACGGTTTAGGGTCCAGGTGAGGGTACGACAACGGTTTAGGGGGAGAATACGTCTGAAGGCGCGGGTTAGTGTGAGCGTACGGGTTAGGGTTAGGGGACGGGTGAGGGGAAGGCTTCGGGGAATTGTTAGGGTTAGGGTTTGGGCTGGGGTTAGGGTTAGGGGACGGGGACAGTTTAGGGTCCAGGTGAGGGTACGATAACGTTTTAGGGGGAGCGTACGTGTGAGGGCGCGAGTTAGTGTGAGCGTACGGGTTAGGATTAGGGGACGGGTGAGGGGAAGGCTTCGGGGAAGTGTTAGGGTTAGGGATCGGGCTAGGGTTAGGTTTAGGGGACGGGGACGGTTTAGGGTCCAGGTGAGGGTACGACAACGCTTTAGGGGGAGGGTACGTGTGAGGGTGCGTGTTAGTGTGAGCGTACAGGTTAGAATTAGGGGACGGGTGAGGGGAAGGCTTCGGGGAAGTGTTAGGGTTAGGGTTCGGGCTAGGGTTAGGGTTAGGGGACGGGGACGGTTTAGGGTCCAGTTGAGTGTATGACAGCGCTTTAGGGGGAGGGTACGTGTGAGGGCGCGGGTTAGTGTGAGCCTACGGGTTAGGATTAGGGGACGGGTGAGGGGAAGGCTTCGGGGAAGCGTTAGGTTTAGGGTTCGGGCCAGGGTTAGGTTTAGGGTACGGGGACGGTTTACAGTCCAGGTGAGGATACGACAACGGTTTAGGGGGAGCGTACGTGTGAGGGAGCGGGTTAGTGTGAGCGTATGCGTTAGGATTAGGGGACGGGTGAGGGGAAGGCTTCGGGGAAGGGTTAGGGTTAGGGTTCGGGCTAGGGTTATGGTTAGGGGACGGGGACGGTTTAGGGTCCATGTGAGGGTACGACAATGGTTTAGGGGGAGTGTGCGTGTGAGGGCGCAGGTTAGTGTGAGCGTACGGGTTAGGATTGGGGGACGGGTGAGGGGAAGGCTTTGGGGAAGGGTTAGGGTTAGGGTTCGGGCTAGGGTTAGTGTTAGGGGACGGGGACAGTTTAGGGTCCAGGTGAGGGTACCAGTATGGTTTAGGGGGAGCGTACGTTTGAGGGCGTGGGTTAGTGTGAGCGTACGGGTTAGGATTATGGGACGGGTGAGGGGAAGGCTTTGGGGAAGGGTTAGGGTTAGGGTTCGGGCTAGGGTTAGGGTTAGGGATCGGGGACGGTTTAGGGTACAGGTGAGGGTACGACAACGGTTTAGGGGGAGCGTACGTGTGAGGGAGCGTGTTAGTGTGAGCGTACGGGTTAGGATTAGGGGATGGGTGAGGGGAAGGCTTCGGGGAAGTGTTAGGTTTAGGGTTCGGGCTAGGGTTAGGGTTAGGGAATGGGGACGGTTTAGGGTCCAGGTGAGGGTACGACAACGGTTTAGGTGGAGCGTACATGTGAGGGCACGGTTTAGTGTGAGCGTACGGGTTAGGATTAGGGGACGGGTGAGGGGAAGCCTTCGGGGAAGTGTTAGGTTTAGGGTTCGGGCTAGGGTTAGGGTTCGGGGACGGGGACGGGGACGATTTAGGGTCCAGGTGAGGGTACGACAACGGTTTAGGGGTAGCGTATGTGTGAGGGCGCGGGTTAGTGTGAGCGTATGTGTTAGGATTAGGGGATGTGTGAGGGGAAGGCTTCGGGGAAGGGTTAGGTTTAGGGTTCGGGCTAGGGTTAGGGTTAGGGGACGGGGACGTTTTAGGGTCCAGGTGAGGGTACGACAGCGGTTTAGGGGGAGCGTACGTGTGAGGGCGCGGGTTAGTGTGTGCATATGGGTTAGGATTAGGGGAAGGGTGAGGGGAAGGCTTCGGGGAAGCGTTAGGTTTAGGGTTCGGGCTAGGGTTAGGGTTAGGGGACGGGGACGGTTTAGGGTCCAGGTGAGGTTACGACAAAGGTTTACGGGGAGCGTACGTGTGAGGGCGCAGGTTAGTTTGAGCGTATGGGTTAGGATTAGGGGACGGGTGAGGGGAAGGCTTCGGGGAAGGGTTAGCGTTAGGGTTCGGGCTAGGGTTAGGGTTAGGGGATGGGGACGGTTTAGGGTCCAGGTGAGGGTACGACAACATTTTAGGGGGAGCGTACGTGTGAGGGCGCGGGTTAGTGTGAGCGTACGGGTTAGGATTAGGGGACGGGTGAGGGGAAGGCTTCGGGGAAGTGTTAGGTTTAGGGTTCGGGCTAGGGTTAGGGTTAGGGGACGGGGACGGTTTAGGGTCCAGGTGAGGGTACGAGTATGGTTTAGGGGGAGCGTACGTGTGAGGGCGTGGGTTAGTGTGAGCGTACGGGTTAGGATTAGGGGACGGGTGAGGGGAAGGCTTCGTGGAAGGGTTCGGGCTAGGGTTAGGGTTAGGGGACGGGGACGGTTTAGGTTCCATGTGAGGGTACGACAACGGTTTAGGGGGAGCGTACATGTGAGGGCGCGGGTTAGTGTGAGCGTACGGGTTAGGATTAGGGGATGGGTGAGGGGAAGGCTTCGGGGAAGTGTTAGGTTTAGGGTTCGGGCTAGGGTTAGGGTTAGGGGATGGGGACGGTTTAGGGTTCAGGTGAGGGTACGACAATGGTTTAGGGGGAGCGGACGTGTGAGGGCGCGGGTTAGTGTGAACGTATGGGTTAGGATTAGGGGATGGGTGAGGGGAAGGCTTCAGGGAAGTGTTAGGTTTAGGGTTCGGGCTAGGGTTAGGGTTAGGGGACGGGGACGTTTTAGGGTCCAGGTGAGGGTACGACAACGGTTTAGGGGCAGCGTAAGTGTGAGGGCACGGGTTAGTGTGAGCATATGTGTTAGGATTAGGGGACGGGTGAGGGGAAGGCTTCGGGGAAGCGTAAGGTTTAGTGTACGGGCTAGGGTTAGGGTTAGGGGACGGGGACGGTTTAGGGACGAGGTCAGGGTACGACAACAGTTTAGGGGGAGCGTACGTGTGAGGGCGTGGGTTAGTGTGAGCTTATGGATTAGGATTAGGGGACGGGTGAGGGGCAGGCTTCGGGGAATGGTTAGTGTTAGGGTTCGAGCTAGGGTTAAGGTTAGGTTACGGGGATGGTTTATGGTCCAGATGAGGGTACGACAACGCTTTAGGAGGAGGGTACGTGTGAGGGTGCGGGTTAGTGTGAGCGTACGGGTTAGGATTAGGGGACGGGTGAGGGGAAGTCTTCGGGGAAGGGTTAGGGTTAGGGTTCTGGCTAAGCTTAGGGCTAGGGGACGGGGACGGTATAGGGTCCTGTTGAGGGTATGACAACGGTTTAGGGGGAGCATACGTGTGAAGGCGCGGGTTAGTGTGAGCGTACGGGTTAGAATTAGGGGACGGATGAGGGGAAGGCTTCGGGGAAGTGTTAGGGTTAGGGTTCGGGCTAGGGTTAGGCTTAGGGGACGGGGACGGTTTAGGGTCCAGTTGAGGGTACGACAGCGCTTTAGGGGGAGGGTACGTGTGAGGGCGTGGGTTAGTGTGAGCGTACGGGTTATGATTAGGGGACGGGTGAGGGGAAGGCTTCGGGGAAGGGTTAGGGTTAGTGTTCGGGCTAGGTTTAGGGTTAGGGGACGGGGACGGTTTAGGGTCCAGGTGAGGGTACGACAACGGCTTAGGGGGAGCGTACGTGTGACGGCACGGGTTAGTGTGAGCGTACGGGTTAGGATTAGGGGACGGGTGAGGGGAAGGCTTCGGGGAAGGGTTAGGTTTAGGGTTCGGGCTAGGGTTAGGGTTAGGGGACGAGGACGGTTTAGGGTCCTGGTGAGGGTACCACAACGGTTTAGGGGGAACGTATGTGTGAGGGCGCGGGTTAGTGTGAGTGTACGGGTTAGGATTAGGGGATGGGTGAGGGGAAGGCTTCGGGGAAGGGTTAGGGTTAGGGTTCGGGCTAGGATTAGGGGACGGGGACGGGGACGGTTTAGGGTCCAGGTGAGGTTACGACAACGGTTTACGGGGAGCGTACATGTGAGGGCGCGGGTTAGTGTGAGCGTATGCGTTAGGATTAGGGGACGGGTGAGGGGAAGGCTTCGGGGAAGGGTTAGGGTTAGGGTTCGGGCTAGGGTTATGGTTAGGGGACGGGGACGGTTTAGGGTCCATGTGAGGGTACGACAATGGTTTAGGGGGAGTGTGCGTGTGAGGGCGCAGGTTAGTGTGAGCGTACGGGTTAGGATTGGGGGACGGGTGAGGGGAAGGCTTTGGGGAAGGGTTAGGGTTAGGGTTCGGGCTAGGGTTAGTGTTAGGGGACGGGGACAGTTTAGGGTCCAGGTGAGGGTACCAGTATGGTTTAGGGGGAGCGTACGTTTGAGGGCGTGGGTTAGTGTGAGCGTACGGGTTAGGATTATGGGACGGGTGAGGGGAAGGCTTTGGGGAAGGGTTAGGGTTAGGGTTCGGGCTAGGGTTAGGGTTAGGGATCGGGGACGGTTTAGGGTACAGGTGAGGGTACGACAACGGTTTAGGGGGAGCGTACGTGTGAGGGAGCGTGTTAGTGTGAGCGTACGGGTTAGGATTAGGGGATGGGTGAGGGGAAGGCTTCGGGGAAGTGTTAGGTTTAGGGTTCGGGCTAGGGTTAGGGTTAGGGAATGGGGACGGTTTAGGGTCCAGGTGAGGGTACGACAACGGTTTAGGTGGAGCGTACATGTGAGGGCACGGTTTAGTGTGAGCGTACGGGTTAGGATTAGGGGACGGGTGAGGGGAAGCCTTCGGGGAAGTGTTAGGTTTAGGGTTCGGGCTAGGGTTAGGGTTCGGGGACGGGGACGGGGACGATTTAGGGTCCAGGTGAGGGTACGACAACGGTTTAGGGGTAGCGTATGTGTGAGGGCGCGGGTTAGTGTGAGCGTATGTGTTAGGATTAGGGGATGTGTGAGGGGAAGGCTTCGGGGAAGGGTTAGGTTTAGGGTTCGGGCTAGGGTTAGGGTTAGGGGACGGGGACGTTTTAGGGTCCAGGTGAGGGTACGACAGCGGTTTAGGGGGAGCGTACGTGTGAGGGCGCGGGTTAGTGTGTGCATATGGGTTAGGATTAGGGGAAGGGTGAGGGGAAGGCTTCGGGGAAGCGTTAGGTTTAGGGTTCGGGCTAGGGTTAGGGTTAGGGGACGGGGACGGTTTAGGGTCCAGGTGAGGTTACGACAAAGGTTTACGGGGAGCGTACGTGTGAGGGCGCAGGTTAGTTTGAGCGTATGGGTTAGGATTAGGGGACGGGTGAGGGGAAGGCTTCGGGGAAGGGTTAGCGTTAGGGTTCGGGCTAGGGTTAGGGTTAGGGGATGGGGACGGTTTAGGGTCCAGGTGAGGGTACGACAACATTTTAGGGGGAGCGTACGTGTGAGGGCGCGGGTTAGTGTGAGCGTACGGGTTAGGATTAGGGGACGGGTGAGGGGAAGGCTTCGGGGAAGTGTTAGGTTTAGGGTTCGGGCTAGGGTTAGGGTTAGGGGACGGGGACGGTTTAGGGTCCAGGTGAGGGTACGAGTATGGTTTAGGGGGAGCGTACGTGTGAGGGCGTGGGTTAGTGTGAGCGTACGGGTTAGGATTAGGGGACGGGTGAGGGGAAGGCTTCGTGGAAGGGTTCGGGCTAGGGTTAGGGTTAGGGGACGGGGACGGTTTAGGTTCCATGTGAGGGTACGACAACGGTTTAGGGGGAGCGTACATGTGAGGGCGCGGGTTAGTGTGAGCGTACGGGTTAGGATTAGGGGATGGGTGAGGGGAAGGCTTCGGGGAAGTGTTAGGTTTAGGGTTCGGGCTAGGGTTAGGGTTAGGGGATGGGGACGGTTTAGGGTTCAGGTGAGGGTACGACAATGGTTTAGGGGGAGCGGACGTGTGAGGGCGCGGGTTAGTGTGAACGTATGGGTTAGGATTAGGGGATGGGTGAGGGGAAGGCTTCAGGGAAGTGTTAGGTTTAGGGTTCGGGCTAGGGTTAGGGTTAGGGGACGGGGACGTTTTAGGGTCCAGGTGAGGGTACGACAACGGTTTAGGGGCAGCGTAAGTGTGAGGGCACGGGTTAGTGTGAGCATATGTGTTAGGATTAGGGGACGGGTGAGGGGAAGGCTTCGGGGAAGCGTAAGGTTTAGTGTACGGGCTAGGGTTAGGGTTAGGGGACGGGGACGGTTTAGGGACGAGGTCAGGGTACGACAACAGTTTAGGGGGAGCGTACGTGTGAGGGCGTGGGTTAGTGTGAGCTTATGGATTAGGATTAGGGGACGGGTGAGGGGCAGGCTTCGGGGAATGGTTAGTGTTAGGGTTCGAGCTAGGGTTAAGGTTAGGTTACGGGGATGGTTTATGGTCCAGATGAGGGTACGACAACGCTTTAGGAGGAGGGTACGTGTGAGGGTGCGGGTTAGTGTGAGCGTACGGGTTAGGATTAGGGGACGGGTGAGGGGAAGTCTTCGGGGAAGGGTTAGGGTTAGGGTTCTGGCTAAGCTTAGGGCTAGGGGACGGGGACGGTATAGGGTCCTGTTGAGGGTATGACAACGGTTTAGGGGGAGCATACGTGTGAAGGCGCGGGTTAGTGTGAGCGTACGGGTTAGAATTAGGGGACGGATGAGGGGAAGGCTTCGGGGAAGTGTTAGGGTTAGGGTTCGGGCTAGGGTTAGGCTTAGGGGACGGGGACGGTTTAGGGTCCAGTTGAGGGTACGACAGCGCTTTAGGGGGAGGGTACGTGTGAGGGCGTGGGTTAGTGTGAGCGTACGGGTTATGATTAGGGGACGGGTGAGGGGAAGGCTTCGGGGAAGGGTTAGGGTTAGTGTTCGGGCTAGGTTTAGGGTTAGGGGACGGGGACGGTTTAGGGTCCAGGTGAGGGTACGACAACGGCTTAGGGGGAGCGTACGTGTGACGGCACGGCTTAGTGTGAGCGTACGGGTTAGGATTAGGGGACGGGTGAGGGGAAGGCTTCGGGGAAGGGTTAGGTTTAGGGTTCGGGCTAGGGTTAGGGTTAGGGGACGAGGACGGTTTAGGGTCC
The DNA here is from genome assembly GCF_964270905.1 of Leucopleurus acutus. Lineage (NCBI taxonomy): Eukaryota > Metazoa > Chordata > Mammalia > Artiodactyla > Delphinidae > Leucopleurus > Leucopleurus acutus. Next base: position 8,907 of record NW_028138998.1, read on the forward strand.
TGGTGAGGGTACCACAACGGTTTAGGGGGAACGTATGTGTGAGGGCGCGGGTTAGTGTGAGTGTACGGGTTAGGATTAGGGGATGGGTGAGGGGAAGGCTTCGGGGAAGGGTTAGGGTTAGGGTTCGGGCTAGGATTAGGGGACGGGGACGGGGACGGTTTAGGGTCCAGGTGAGGTTACGACAACGGTTTACGGGGAGCGTACATGTGAGGGCGCGGGTTAGTGTGAGCGTATGCGTTAGGATTAGGGGACGGGTGAGGGGAAGGCTTCGGGGAAGGGTTAGGGTTAGGGTTCGGGCTAGGGTTATGGTTAGGGGACGGGGACGGTTTAGGGTCCATGTGAGGGTACGACAATGGTTTAGGGGGAGTGTGCGTGTGAGGGCGCAGGTTAGTGTGAGCGTACGGGTTAGGATTGGGGGACGGGTGAGGGGAAGGCTTTGGGGAAGGGTTAGGGTTAGGGTTCGGGCTAGGGTTAGTGTTAGGGGACGGGGACAGTTTAGGGTCCAGGTGAGGGTACCAGTATGGTTTAGGGGGAGCGTACGTTTGAGGGCGTGGGTTAGTGTGAGCGTACGGGTTAGGATTATGGGACGGGTGAGGGGAAGGCTTTGGGGAAGGGTTAGGGTTAGGGTTCGGGCTAGGGTTAGGGTTAGGGATCGGGGACGGTTTAGGGTACAGGTGAGGGTACGACAACGGTTTAGGGGGAGCGTACGTGTGAGGGAGCGTGTTAGTGTGAGCGTACGGGTTAGGATTAGGGGATGGGTGAGGGGAAGGCTTCGGGGAAGTGTTAGGTTTAGGGTTCGGGCTAGGGTTAGGGTTAGGGAATGGGGACGGTTTAGGGTCCAGGTGAGGGTACGACAACGGTTTAGGGGGAGCGTACATGTGAGGGCACGGTTTAGTGTGAGCGTACGGGTTAGGATTAGGGGACGGGTGAGGGGAAGCCTTCGGGGAAGTGTTAGGTTTAGGGTTCGGGCTAGGGTTAGGGTTCGGGGACGGGGACGGGGACGATTTAGGGTCCAGGTGAGGGTACGACAACGGTTTAGGGGTAGCGTATGTGTGAGGGCGCGGGTTAGTGTGAGCGTATGTGTTAGGATTAGGGGATGTGTGAGGGGAAGGCTTCGGGGAAGGGTTAGGTTTAGGGTTCGGGCTAGGGTTAGGGTTAGGGGACGGGGACGTTTTAGGGTCCAGGTGAGGGTACGACAGCGGTTTAGGGGGAGCGTACGTGTGAGGGCGCGGGTTAGTGTGTGCATATGGGTTAGGATTAGGGGAAGGGTGAGGGGAAGGCTTCGGGGAAGCGTTAGGTTTAGGGTTCGGGCTAGGGTTAGGGTTAGGGGACGGGGACGGTTTAGGGTCCAGGTGAGGTTACGACAAAGGTTTACGGGGAGCGTACGTGTGAGGGCGCAGGTTAGTTTGAGCGTATGGGTTAGGATTAGGGGACGGGTGAGGGGAAGGCTTCGGGGAAGGGTTAGCGTTAGGGTTCGGGCTAGGGTTAGGGTTAGGGGATGGGGACGGTTTAGGGTCCAGGTGAGGGTACGACAACATTTTAGGGGGAGCGTACGTGTGAGGGCGCGGGTTAGTGTGAGCGTACGGGTTAGGATTAGGGGACGGGTGAGGGGAAGGCTTCGGGGAAGTGTTAGGTTTAGGGTTCGGGCTAGGGTTAGGGTTAGGGGACGGGGACGGTTTAGGGTCCAGGTGAGGGTACGAGTATGGTTTAGGGGGAGCGTACGTGTGAGGGCGTGGGTTAGTGTGAGCGTACGGGTTAGGATTAGGGGACGGGTGAGGGGAAGGCTTCGTGGAAGGGTTCGGGCTAGGGTTAGGGTTAGGGGACGGGGACGGTTTAGGTTCCATGTGAGGGTACGACAACGGTTTAGGGGGAGCGTACATGTGAGGGCGCGGGTTAGTGTGAGCGTACGGGTTAGGATTAGGGGATGGGTGAGGGGAAGGCTTCGGGGAAGTGTTAGGTTTAGGGTTCGGGCTAGGGTTAGGGTTAGGGGATGGGGACGGTTTAGGGTTCAGGTGAGGGTACGACAATGGTTTAGGGGGAGCGGACGTGTGAGGGCGCGGGTTAGTGTGAACGTATGGGTTAGGATTAGGGGATGGGTGAGGGGAAGGCTTCAGGGAAGTGTTAGGTTTAGGGTTCGGGCTAGGGTTAGGGTTAGGGGACGGGGACGTTTTAGGGTCCAGGTGAGGGTACGACAACGGTTTAGGGGCAGCGTAAGTGTGAGGGCACGGGTTAGTGTGAGCATATGTGTTAGGATTAGGGGACGGGTGAGGGGAAGGCTTCGGGGAAGCGTAAGGTTTAGTGTACGGGCTAGGGTTAGGGTTAGGGGACGGGGACGGTTTAGGGACGAGGTCAGGGTACGACAACAGTTTAGGGGGAGCGTACGTGTGAGGGCGTGGGTTAGTGTGAGCTTATGGATTAGGATTAGGGGACGGGTGAGGGGCAGGCTTCGGGGAATGGTTAGTGTTAGGGTTCGAGCTAGGGTTAAGGTTAGGTTACGGGGATGGTTTATGGTCCAGATGAGGGTACGACAACGCTTTAGGAGGAGGGTACGTGTGAGGGTGCGGGTTAGTGTGAGCGTACGGGTTAGGATTAGGGGACGGGTGAGGGGAAGTCTTCGGGGAAGGGTTAGGGTTAGGGTTCTGGCTAAGCTTAGGGCTAGGGGACGGGGACGGTATAGGGTCCTGTTGAGGGTATGACAACGGTTTAGGGGGAGCATACGTGTGAAGGCGCGGGTTAGTGTGAGCGTACGGGTTAGAATTAGGGGACGGATGAGGGGAAGGCTTCGGGGAAGTGTTAGGGTTAGGGTTCGGGCTAGGGTTAGGCTTAGGGGACGGGGACGGTTTAGGGTCCAGTTGAGGGTACGACAGCGCTTTAGGGGGAGGGTACGTGTGAGGGCGTGGGTTAGTGTGAGCGTACGGGTTATGATTAGGGGACGGGTGAGGGGAAGGCTTCGGGGAAGGGTTAGGGTTAGTGTTCGGGCTAGGTTTAGGGTTAGGGGACGGGGACGGTTTAGGGTCCAGGTGAGGGTACGACAACGGCTTAGGGGGAGCGTACGTGTGACGGCACGGGTTAGTGTGAGCGTACGGGTTAGGATTAGGGGACGGGTGAGGGGAAGGCTTCGGGGAAGGGTTAGGTTTAGGGTTCGGGCTAGGGTTAGGGTTAGGGGACGAGGACGGTTTAGGGTCCTGGTGAGGGTACCACAACGGTTTAGGGGGAACGTATGTGTGAGGGCGCGGGTTAGTGTGAGTGTACGGGTTAGGATTAGGGGATGGGTGAGGGGAAGGCTTCGGGGAAGGGTTAGGGTTAGGGTTCGGGCTAGGATTAGGGGACGGGGACGGGGACGGTTTAGGGTCCAGGTGAGGTTACGACAACGGTTTACGGGGAGCGTACATGTGAGGGCGCGGGTTAGTGTGAGCGTATGCGTTAGGATTAGGGGACGGGTGAGGGGAAGGCTTCGGGGAAGGGTTAGGGTTAGGGTTCGGGCTAGGGTTATGGTTAGGGGACGGGGACGGTTTAGGGTCCATGTGAGGGTACGACAATGGTTTAGGGGGAGTGTGCGTGTGAGGGCGCAGGTTAGTGTGAGCGTACGGGTTAGGATTGGGGGACGGGTGAGGGGAAGGCTTTGGGGAAGGGTTAGGGTTAGGGTTCGGGCTAGGGTTAGTGTTAGGGGACGGGGACAGTTTAGGGTCCAGGTGAGGGTACCAGTATGGTTTAGGGGGAGCGTACGTTTGAGGGCGTGGGTTAGTGTGAGCGTACGGGTTAGGATTATGGGACGGGTGAGGGGAAGGCTTTGGGGAAGGGTTAGGGTTAGGGTTCGGGCTAGGGTTAGGGTTAGGGATCGGGGACGGTTTAGGGTACAGGTGAGGGTACGACAACGGTTTAGGGGGAGCGTACGTGTGAGGGAGCGTGTTAGTGTGAGCGTACGGGTTAGGATTAGGGGATGGGTGAGGGGAAGGCTTCGGGGAAGTGTTAGGTTTAGGGTTCGGGCTAGGGTTAGGGTTAGGGAATGGGCACGGTTTAGGGTCCAGGTGAGGGTACGACAACGGTTTAGGTGGAGCGTACATGTGAGGGCACGGTTTAGTGTGAGCGTACGGGTTAGGATTAGGGGACGGGTGAGGGGAAGCCTTCGGGGAAGTGTTAGGTTTAGGGTTCGGGCTAGGGTTAGGGTTCGGGGACGGGGACGGGGACGATTTAGGGTCCAGGTGAGGGTACGACAACGGTTTAGGGGTAGCGTATGTGTGAGGGCGCGGGTTAGTGTGAGCGTATGTGTTAGGATTAGGGGATGTGTGAGGGGAAGGCTTCGGGGAAGGGTTAGGTTTAGGGTTCGGGCTAGGGTTAGGGTTAGGGGACGGGGACGTTTTAGGGTCCAGGTGAGGGTACGACAGCGGTTTAGGGGGAGCGTACGTGTGAGGGCGCGGGTTAGTGTGTGCATATGGGTTAGGATTAGGGGAAGGGTGAGGGGAAGGCTTCGGGGAAGCGTTAGGTTTAGGGTTCGGGCTAGGGTTAGGGTTAGGGGACGGGGACGGTTTAGGGTCCAGGTGAGGTTACGACAAAGGTTTACGGGGAGCGTACGTGTGAGGGCGCAGGTTAGTTTGAGCGTATGGGTTAGGATTAGGGGACGGGTGAGGGGAAGGCTTCGGGGAAGGGTTAGCGTTAGGGTTCGGGCTAGGGTTAGGGTTAGGGGATGGGGACGGTTTAGGGTCCAGGTGAGGGTACGATAACATTTTAGGGGGAGCGTACGTGTGAGGGCGCGGGTTAGCGTGAGCGTACGGGTTAGGATTAGGGGACGGGTGAGTGGAAGGCTTCGGGGAAGTGTTAGGTTTAGGGTTCGGGCTAGGGTTAGGGTTAGGGGACGGGGACGGTTTAGGGTCCAGGTGAGGGTACGAGTATGGTTTAGGGGGAGCGTACGTGTGAGGGCGTGGGTTAGTGTGAGCGTACGGGTTAGGATTAGGGGACGGGTGAGGGGAAGGCTTCGTGGAAGGGTTCGGGCTAGGGTTAGGGTTAGGGGACGGGGACGGTTTAGGTTCCATGTGAGGGTACGACAACGGTTTAGGGGGAGCGTACATGTGAGGGCGCGGGTTAGTGTGAGCGTACGGGTTAGGATTAGGGGACGGGTGAGGGGAAGGCTTCGGGGAAGGGTTAGGGTTAGGGTTCGGGCTAGGGTTAGGGTTAGGGATCGGGGACGGTTTAGGGTCCAGGTGAGGGTACGACAACGCTTTAGGGGGAGGGTACGTGTGAGGGCGCGGGTTAGTGTGAGCGTACGGGTTAGGATTAGTGGAAGGGTGAGGGGAAGTCTTCGGGGAAGGGTTAGGCTTAGGGTTCGGGCTAGCGTTAGGATTAGGGGACGGGGACGGTTTAGGGTCCAGGTGAGGGTATGACAACGCTTTAGGGGGAGGGTACGTGTGAGGGCGCGGGTTAGTGTGAGCGTACGGGTTAGGATTAGGGGACGGGTGAGGGGAAGGCTTTGGGGAAGGGTTAGGGTTAGGGTTCAGGCTAGGGTTAGTTTTAGGGGACGGGGACGGTTTACGGTCCAGGTGAGGATACGACAACGGTTTAGGGGGAGCGTACGTGTGAGGGCGCGGGTTAGTGTGAGCGTATGTGTTAGGATTAGGGGATGGGTGAGGGGAAGGCTTCGGGGAAGGGTTAGGTTTAGGGTTCGGGCTAGGGCTAGGGTTAGGGGACGGGGACGTTTTAGGGTCCAGGTCAGGGTACGACAGCGGTTTAGGGGGAGCGTACGTGTGAGGGCGCGGGTTAGTGTGTGCATATGGGTTAGGATTAGGGGACGGGTGAGGGGACGGCTTCGGGGAAGCGTTAGGTTTAGGGTTCGGGCTAGGGATAGGGTTAGGGGACGGGGACGGTTTAGGGTCCAGTTGAGGGTACGACAGCGCTTTAGGGGGAGGGTACGTGTGAGGGCGTGTGTTAGTGTGAGCGTAAAGTTTAGGATTAGGGCACGGGTGAGGGGAAGGCTTCGGGGAAGTGTTAGGGTTAGGTTTCTGGCTAGGGTTAGGATTAGGGGGCGGGAAAGGTTTAGGGTCCAGGTGAGGTACGACAACGCTTTAGGGGGAGGGTACGTGTGAGGGCGCGGGTTAGTGTGAGCGTACGGGTTAGGATTAGTGGAAGGGTGAGGGGAAGGCTTCGGGGAAGGGTTAGTCTTAGGGTTCGGGCTAGGGTTAGGGTTAGGGTACGGGGACGGTTTAGGGTCCAGGTGAGGGTATGACAACGCTTTAGGGGGAGGGTACGTGTGAGGGCGCGGGTTAGTGTGAGCGTACGGGTTAGGATTAGGGGACGGGTGAGGGGAAGGCTTCGGGGAAGTGTTAGGGTTAGGGTTCGGGCTAGGGTTAGTGTTAGCGGACGGGGACGGTTTACAGTCCAGGTGAGGATACGACAACGGTTTAGGGGGAGCGTACATGTGAGGGCGCGGGTTAGTGTGTGCATATGGGTTAGGATTAGGGGACGGGTGAGGGGAAGGCTTCGGGGAAGCGTTAGGTTTAGGGTTCGGGCTAGGGTTAGGGTTAGGGGACGGGGACGGTTTAGGGTCCAGGTGAGGGTACGAGTATGGTTTAGGGGGAGCGTACGTGTGAGGGCGTGGGTTAGTGTGAGCGTACGGGTTAGGATTAGGGGACGGGTGAGGGGAAGGCTTCGTGGAATGGTTCGGGCTAGGGTTAGGGTTAGGGGACGGGGACGGTTTAGGTTCCATGTGAGGGTACGACAACGGTTTAGGCGGAGCGTACATGTGAGGGCGCGGGTTAGTGTGAGCGTACGGGTTAGGATTAGGGAACGGGTGAGGGGAAGGCTTCGGGGAAGGGTTAGGGTTAGGGTTCGGGCTAGGGTTAGGTTTAGGGATCGGGGACGGTTTAGGGTCCAGGTGAGGGTACGACAACGCTTTAGGGGGAGGGTACGTGTGAGGGCGCGGGTTAGTGTGAGCGTACGGGTTAGGATTAGTGGAAGGGTGAGGGGAAGGCTTCGGGGAAGGGTTAGGCTTAGGGTTTGGGCTAGGGTTAGGGTTAGGGGACGGGGACGGTTTAGGGTCCAGGTGAGGGTATGACAACGCTTTAGGGGGAGGGTACGTGTGAGGGCGCGGGTTAGTGTGAGCGTATGTGTTAGGATTAGGGGATGGGTGAGGGGAAGGCTTTGGGGAAGGGTTAGGGTTAGGGTTCAGGCTAGGGTTAGTTTTAGGGGACGGGGACGGTTTACGGTCCAGGTGAGGATACGACAAGGGTTTAGGGGGAGCGTACATGTGAGGGCGCGGGTTAGTGTGAGCGTATGTGTTAGGATTAGGGGATGGGTGAGGGGAAGGCTTCGGGGAAGGGTTAGGTTTAGGGTTCGGGCTAGGGTTAGGGTTAGGGGACGGGGACGTTTTAGGGTCTAGGTGAGGGTACGACAGCGGTTTAGGGGGAGCGTACGTGTGAGGGCGCGGGTTAGTGTGTGCATATGGGTTAGGATTAGGGGACGGGTGAGGGGACGGCTTCGGGGAAGCGTTAGGTTTAGGGTTCGAGCTAGGGTTAAGGTTAGGGGACGGGGACGGTTTTGGGTGCAGGTGAGTGTACGACAACGTTTTAGGGGGAGCGAATGTGTGAGGGCGCGGATTAGTGTGAGGTTACGTGTTAGGCCTAGGGGACGGGTGAGAGGAAGGCTTCGGGGAAGGGTTAGGGTTAGGGTTCGGGCTAGGGTTAGGGTTAGGGGACGGGTAAGGTTTAGGGTCCAGGTGAGGGTACGACAACATTTTAGGGGAAGCGTACGTGTGAGCGCGTGGGTTAGTGTGAGCGTACGGGTTAGGATTAGGGGACCGGTGAGGGGAAGGCTTCGTGGAAGAGTTCGGGCTAGGGTTCGGGCTAGATTTAGGGTTAGAGGACGGGGACGGTTTAGGGTCCAGCTGAGGGTACGACAACGGTTTAGGGGGAGCGTATGTGTGAGGGCACGGGTTACTGTGAGCGTACGGGTTAGGATTAGGGGACGGGTGAGGGGAAGGCTTCGGGGAAGGGTTAGGGTTAGGGTTCTGGCTAGGCTTAGGGCTAGGGGACGGGGACGGTTTAGGGTCCAGGTGAGGGTACGACAACACTTTAGGGGGAGCGAATGTGTGAGGGTGCGGGTTAGTATGAGCGTACGGGTTAGGATTATGGGACTGGTGAGGGGAAGGCTTCGTGGAAAGGTTAGGGTTAGGGTTCGGGCTAGGGTTAGGGTTAGGGGACGGGGACGATTTAGGGTCCAGGTGAGGGTACGACAACGGTTTAGGGGGAGCGTATGTGTGAGGGCGCGAGTTAGTGTGAGCGTACGGGTTAAGATTAGGGGACGGGTGAGGGGTAGGCTTCGGGGAAGGGTTAGGGTTAGGGTTCGGTCTAGGGTTAGGGTTAGGGGACGGGGACGGTTTAGGGTCCAGGTGACGGTACGACAATGGTTTAGTGGGAGCGTACATGTGAGGGCACGGGTTAGTGTGAGCGTACCTGTTAGGATTAGGGGACGGGTGAGAGGAAGGCTTCGGGGAAAGGTTAGGGTTAGGGTTCGGGCTACGGTTAGGGTTAGGGGACGGGGACGGTTTAGGGTCCAGTTGAGTGTAAGACAGCGCTTTAGGGGGAGGGTACGTGTGAGGGCATGGGTTAGTGTGAGCTTACGGTTTAGGATTAGGGGACGGGTGAGGGGAAGTCTTCGGGCAAGGGTTAGGGTTAAGGTTCGGGCTAGGGTTAGGGTTAGGGGACGGGGACGGTTTAGGGTCCAGGTGAGGGAACGACAACGGTTTAGGGGGAGCGTACATGTGAGAGCGCGGGTTAGTGTGAACGTACGGGTTAGGATTAGGGGACGGGTGAGGGGAAGGCTTCTGGGAAGTGTTAGGGTTAGGGTTCGGGCTAAGGTTAGGGATAGGGGACGGGGACGGTTTAGGGTCCAGTTGAGGGTACGACAGCGCTTTAGGGGGAGGGTACGTGTGAGGGCGCGGGTTAGTGTGAGCGTACGGTTTAGGATTAGGGGAAGGGTGAGAGGAAGGCTTCGGGGAAGGGTTAGGGTTAGGGTTCGGGCTAGGGTTAGGGTGAGGACACGGGGACGGTTTAGGGTCCAGGTGAGGGTACGACAATGCTTTACGGGAAGGGTACGTGTGAAGGCACGGTTTAGTGTGAGTGTACGGGTTAGGATTAGGAGACGGGTGAGGGGAAGGCTTCGGGGAAGTGTTAGGGTTAGGGTTCGGGCTAGGGTTAGGGTTAGGGGACGGGGACGGTTTAGGGTCCAGGTGATGGTACGACAACGCTTTAGGGGGAGGGTACGTGTGAGGGCGCGGGTTAGTGTGAGTGTACGGGTTAGGATTAGGGGACGGTTGAGGGGAAGACTTCGGGGAAGAGTAAGGGTTAGGGTTCGGGCTAGGGTTAGGGTTAGGGGACGGGGACGGTTTAGGGTCCAGTTGAGGTAAGACAGCGCTTTAGGGGGAGGGTACGTGTGAGGGCATGGGTTAGTGTGAGCGTACGGTTTAGGATTAGGGGACGGGTGAGGGGAAGGCTTCGGGGAAGGGTTAGGGTTAGAGTTCGGGCTAGGGTTAGGGTTAGGGGATGGGGACAGTTTAGGGTCCAGGTGAGGGTACTACAACGGTTTAGGGGGAGCGTAAATGTGAGTGCGCAGGTTAGTGTGAGCGTACGGGTTAGGATTAGGGGACGGGTGAGGGGAAGGCTTCGGGGAAGGGTTAGGGTTAGGGTTCGGGCTAGGGTTAGGGTTAGGGGACGGGGACGGTTTAGGGTCCCGGTGAGGGTACGACAACGGTTTAGGGGGAGCACACGTGTGAGGGCGCGGGTTAGTGTGAGCGTACGGGTTAGGGTTAGGGGACGGGTGAGGGGAAGGCTTCGGGGAAGGGTTAGGGTTAGGGTTCGGGCTAGGGTGAGGGTTAGGTGACGGGGACGGTTTAGGGTCCAGGTGAGGGTACGACAACAGTTTAGGGGGAGCGTACGTGTCAGGGCGCGGGTTAGTGTGAGCGTACGGGTTAGGATTAGGGGACGGGTGAGGGGAAGGCTTCGGGGAAGGGTTAGGTTTAGGGTTCGGGCTAGGGTTAGGGTTAGGGGACGGGGACGGTTTAGGGTCCAGGTGAGGGTACGACAACAGTTTAGGGGGAGCGTACGTGTGAGGGCGTGGTTTAGTTTGAGCGTACGGGTTAGGATTAGGGGACGGGTGAGGGGAAGGCTTCGGGGAAGGGTTAGGGTTAGGGTTCGGGCTAGGGTTAGGGTTAGGGGACGGAGACGGTTTAGGGTCCAGTTGAGAGTAAGACAGCGCTTTAGGAGGAGGGTACGTGTGAGGGTGCGGGTTAGTGTGAGCGTACGGTTTAGGATTAGGGGACGGGTGAGGGGAACGCTTCGCGAAGGGTTAGGGTTAGGGTTCGGGCTAGGGTTAGCGTTAGGGGACAGGGACAGTTTAGGTTGCAGGTGAGGTTACGACAACGTTTTAGGGGGAGCGTACATGTGAGGGCGCGGTTAGTGTGAGCGTACGGTTAGGATTAGGGTACGGGTGAGGGGAAGGCTTCGGGGAAGGGTTAGGGTTAGGGTTCGGGCTAGGGTTAGGGTTAGGGGACGGGTAAGGTTTAGGGTCCAGGTGAGGGTACGACAACATTTTAGGGGAAGCGTACGTGTGAGCGCGTGGGTTAGTGTGAGCGTACGGGTTAGGATTAGGGGACCGGTGAGGGGAAGGCTTCGTGGAAGAGTTCGGGCTAGGGTTCGGGCTAGATTTAGGGTTAGAGGACGGGGACGGTTTAGGGTCCAGCTGAGGGTACGACAACGGTTTAGGGGGAGCGTATGTGTGAGGGCACGGGTTACTGTGAGCGTACGGGTTAGGATTAGGGGACGGGTGAGGGGAAGGCTTCGGGGAAGGGTTAGGGTTAGGGTTCTGGCTAGGCTTAGGGCTAGGGGACGGGGACGGTTTAGGGTCCAGGTGAGGGTACGACAACACTTTAGGGGGAGCGAATGTGTGAGGGTGCGGGTTAGTATGAGCGTACGGGTTAGGATTATGGGACTGGTGAGGGGAAGGCTTCGTGGAAAGGTTAGGGTTAGGGTTCGGGCTAGGGTTAGGGTTAGGGGACGGGGACGATTTAGGGTCCAGGTGAGGGTACGACAACGGTTTAGGGGGAGCGTATGTGTGAGGGCGCGAGTTAGTGTGAGCGTACGGGTTAAGATTAGGGGACGGGTGAGGGGTAGGCTTCGGGGAAGGGTTAGGGTTAGGGTTCGGTCTAGGGTTAGGGTTAGGGGACGGGGACGGTTTAGGGTCCAGGTGATGGTACGACAATGGTTTAGTGGGAGCGTACATGTGAGGGCACGGGTTAGTGTGAGCGTACCTGTTAGGATTAGGGGACGGGTGAGAGGAAGGCTTCGGGGAAAGGTTAGGGTTAGGGTTCGGGCTACGGTTAGGGTTAGGGGACGGGGACGGTTTAGGGTCCAGTTGAGTGTAAGACAGCGCTTTAGGGGGAGGGTACGTGTGAGGGCATGGGTTAGTGTGAGCTTACGGTTTAGGATTAGGGGACGGGTGAGGGGAAGTCTTCGGGCAAGGGTTAGGGTTAAGGTTCGGGCTAGGGTTAGGGTTAGGGGACTTGGACGGTTTAGGGTCCAGGTGAGGGAACGACAACGGTTTAGGGGGAGCGTACATGTGAGAGCGCGGGTTAGTGTGAACGTACGGGTTAGGATTAGGGGACGGGTGAGGGGAAGGCTTCTGGGAAGTGTTAGGGTTAGGGTTCGGGCTAAGGTTAGGGATAGGGGACGGGGACGGTTTAGGGTCCAGTTGAGGGTACGACAACGCTTTAGGGGGAGGGTACGTGTGAGGGCGCGGGTTAGTGTGAGCGTACGGTTTAGGATTAGGGGAAGGGTGAGAGGAAGGCTTCGGGGAAGGGTTAGGGTTAGGGTTCGGGCTAGGGTTAGGGTGAGGACACGGGGACGGTTTAGGGTCCAGGTGAGGGTACGACAATGCTTTACGGGAAGGGTACGTGTGAAGGCACGGTTTAGTGTGAGCGTACGGGTTAGGATTAGGAGACGGGTGAGGGGAAGGCTTCGGGGAAGTGTTAGGGTTAGGGTTCGGGCTAGGGTTAGGGTTAGGGGACGGGGACGGTTTAGGGTCCAGGTGATGGTACGACAACGCTTTAGGGGGAGGGTACGTGTGAGGGCGCGGGTTAGTGTGAGTGTACGGGTTAGGATTAGGGGACGGTTGAGGGGAAGACTTCGGGGAAGAGTAAGGGTTAGGGTTCGGGCTAGGGTTAGGGTTAGGGGACGGGGACGGTTTAGGGTCCAGTTGAGGTAAGACAGCGCTTTAGGGGGAGGGTACGTGTGAGGGCATGGGTTAGTGTGAGCGTACGGTTTAGGATTAGGGGACGGGTGAGGGGAAGGCTTCGGGGAAGGGTTAGGGTTAGAGTTCGGGCTAGGGTTAGGGTTAGGGGATGGGGACAGTTTAGGGTCCAGGTGAGGGTACTACAACGGTTTAGGGGGAGCGTAAATGTGAGTGCGCAGGTTAGTGTGAGCGTACGGGTTAGGATTAGGGGACGGGTGAGGGGAAGGCTTCGGGGAAGGGTTAGGGTTAGGGTTCGGGCTAGGGTTAGGGTTAGGGGACGGGGACGGTTTAGGGTCCCGGTGAGGGTACGACAACGGTTTAGGGGGAGCACACGTGTGAGGGCGCGGGTTAGTGTGAGCGTACGGGTTAGGGTTAGGGGACGGGTGAGGGGAAGGCTTCGGGGAAGGGTTAGGGTTAGGGTTCGGGCTAGGGTGAGGGTTAGGTGACGGGGACGGTTTAGGGTCCAGGTGAGGGTACGACAACAGTTTAGGGGGAGCGTACGTGTCAGGGCGCGGGTTAGTGTGAGCGTACGGGTTAGGATTAGGGGACGGGTGAGGGGAAGGCTTCGGGGAAGGGTTAGGTTTAGGGTTCGGGCTAGGGTTAGGGTTAGGGGACGGGGACGGTTTAGGGTCCAGGTGAGGGTACGACAACAGTTTAGGGGGAGCGTACGTGTGAGGGCGTGGTTTAGTTTGAGCGTACGGGTTAGGATTAGGGGACGGGTGAGGGGAAGGCTTCGGGGAAGGGTTAGGGTTAGGGTTCGGGCTAGGGTTAGGGTTAGGGGACGGAGACGGTTTAGGGTCCAGTTGAGAGTAAGACAGCGCTTTAGGAGGAGGGTACGTGTGAGGGTGCGGGTTAGTGTGAGCGTACGGTTTAGGATTAGGGGACGGGTGAGGGGAACGCTTCGCGAAGGGTTAGGGTTAGGGTTCGGGCTAGGGTTAGCGTTAGGGGACAGGGACAGTTTAGGTTGCAGGTGAGGTTACGACAACGTTTTAGGGGGAGCGTACATGTGAGGGCGCGGTTAGTGTGAGCGTACGGTTAGGATTAGGGTACGGGTGAGGGGAAGGCTTCGGGGAAGGGTTAGGGTTAGGGTTCGGGCTAGGGTTAGGGTTAGGGGACGGGGACGGTTTAGGGTCCAGGTGAGGGTACGACAACGGTTTAGCGGGAGCGTACGCGTGAGGGCCCGGGATAGTGTGAGCGTATGGGTTAGGATTAGGGGACGGGTGAGGGGAAGGCTTCGGGGAAGTTTTAGGGTTAGGGTTCGGGCTAGGGTTAGGGTTAGGGGACGGGGACGGTTTAAGGTCCAGTTGAGGGTACGACAACGGTTTAGGGGGAGCATACATGTGAGGGCACGTGTTAGTGTGAGCGTACGGGTTAGGATTAGGGGACGGGTGAGGGGAAGGCTTCTGGGAAGTGTTAGGGTTAGGGTTCGGGATAGGGTTAGGGTTAGGGGACGGGGACGGTTTAGGGTCCAGTTGAGGGTACGACAGCGCTCTAGGGGGAGGGTACGTGTGAGGGTGGGGGTTAGTGTGAGCGTACGGTTTAGGATTAGGGGACGGGTGAGGGGAAAGCTTCGGGGAAGTGTTACGGTTCGGGCTAGGGTTAGGCTTAGGTGACGGGGACGGTTTAGGGTCCAGGTGAGGATACGACAACGCTTTACGGGGAGGGTACATGTGAGGGCGCGGGTTAGTGTGAGCGTACGGGTTAGGATTAGGGGACGGGTGAGGGGAAGGCTTCAGGGAAGGGTTAGGGTTAGGGTTCGGGCTAGGGTTAGTGTTAGGGGACGGGGACGGTTTAGGGTCCAGGTGAGGGTACGACAACGCTTTAGGGGGAGCGAATGTGTGAGGGTGCGGATTAGTATGAGCGTACGGGTTAGGATTATGGGACGGGTGAGGGGAAGGCTTCGTGGAAATGTTAGGTTTAGGGTTCGGGCTAGGGTTAGGGTTAGGGGACAAGGACGATTTAGGGTCCAGGTGAGGGTATGACAACGGTTTAGCGGGAGCGTACGTGTGAGGGCGCAGGTTAGTGTGAGCGTACGGGTTAGGATTAGGGGACGGGTGAGGGGAAGGCTTCGGGAAAGGGTTAGGGCTAGTGTTCGGGCTAGGGTTAGGGTTAGGGGATGGGGACGGTTTAGGGTCCAGGTGAGGGTACGACAACAGTTTAGGGTGAGCGTACGTGTGAGGGCGCGGGTTAGTGTGAGCGTACAGGTTACGATTAGGGAACGGGTAAGGGGAAGGCTTCGGGGAAGGGTTAGGTTTAGGGTTCGGGCTAGGGTTAGGGTTAGGGGATGGGGACGGTTTAGGGTTCAGGTGATGGTACGACAATGGTTTAGGGGGAGCGGACGTGTGAGGGCGCGGGTTAGTGTGAGTGTACGGGTTAGGATTAGGGGACGGGTTAGGGGAAGGCTTCGGGGAAGGGTTAGGGTTAGGGTTCGGGCTAGGGTTAGGGTTAGGGGACGGGGACGGTTTAGGGTCCAGGTGAGGGTACGACAACGCTTTAGGGGGAGCGAATGTGTGAGGGTGCGGGTTAGTATGAGCGAACGGGTTAGGATTATGGGACTGGTGAGGGGAAGGCTTCGTGGAAAGGTTAGGGTTAGGGTTCGGGCTAGGGTTAGGGTTAGGGGACGGGGACGATTTAGGGTCCAGGTGAGGGTACGACAACGGTTTAGGGGGAGCGTACATGTGAGGGCGCGAGTTAGTGTGAGCGTACGGGTTAAGATTAGGGGACGGGTGAGGGGTAGGCTTCGGGGAAGGGTTAGGGTTAGGGTTCGGTCTAGGGTTAGGGTTAGGGGACGGGGACGGTTTAGGGTCCAGGTGACGGTATGACAATGGTTTAGGGGAAGCGTACGTGTGAGGGCGTGGTTTAGTGTGAGCGTACGGGTTAGGATTAGGGGACGGGTGAGGGGAAGGCTTCGGGGAAGGGTTAGCTTTAGGGTTCGGGCTAGGGTTAGGGTTCGGGGACGGGGACAGTTTAGGGTCCAGGTGAGCGTACGACAACGGTTTAGGGGGAGCGTACATGTGAGGGCACGGGTTAGTGTGAGCGTACCTGTTAGGATTAGGGGACGGGTGAGAGGAAGGCTTCGGGGAAGGGTTAGGGTTAGGGTTCGGGCTACGGTTAGGGTTAGGGGACGGGGACGTTTTAGGGTCCAGTTGAGTGTAAGACAGCGCTATAGGGGGAGGGTACGTGTGAGGGCATGGGTTAGTGTGAGCGTACGGTTTAGGATTAGGGGACGGGTGAGGGGAAGGCTTCGGGGAAGGGTTAGGGTTAGGGTTCGGGCTAGGGTTAGGGTTAGGGGACGGGGACGGTTTAGGGTCCAGGTGAGGGTACTACAACGGTTTAGGGGGAGCGTAAATGTGAGTGCGCAGGTTTGTGTGAGCGTACGGGTTAGGATTAGGGGACGGGTGAGGGGAAGGCTTCGGGGAAGGGTTAGGGTTAAGGTTCGGGCTAGGGTTAGGGTTAGGGGACGGGGACAGTTTAGGGTCCAGGTGAGGGAACGACAACGGTTTAGGGGGAGCGCACATGTGAGGGCGCGGGTTAGTGTGAACGTACGGGTTAGGATTAGGGGACGGGTGAGGGGAAGGCTTCTGGGAAGTGTTAGGGTTAGGGTTCGGGCTAAGGTTAGGGATAGGTGACGGGGACGGTTTAGGGTCCAGTTGAGGGTACGACAGCGCTTTAGGGGGAGGGTACGTGTGAGGGCGCGGGTTAGTGTGAGCGTACGGTTTAGGATTAGGGGAAGGGTGAGAGGAAGGCTTCGGGGAAGGGTTAGGGTTAGGGTTCGGGCTAGGGTTAGGGTGAGGGGACGGGGACGGTTTAGGGTCCAGGTGAGGGTACGACAATGCTTTACGGGAAGGGTACGTGTGAGGGCACGGTTTAGTGTGAGCGTACGGGTTAGGATTAGGAGACGGGTGAGGGGAAGGCTTCGGGGAAGTGTTAGGGTTAGGGTTCGGCTAGGGTTAGGGTTAGGGGACGGGGACGGTTTAGGGTCCAGGTGATGGTACGACAACGCTTTAGGGGGAGGGTACGTGTGAGGGCGCGGGTTAGTGTGAGCGTAAAGGGTTAGGATTAGGGGACGGTTGAGGGGAAGACTTCGGGGAAGAGTAAGGGTTAGGGTTCGGGCTAGGGTTAGGGTTAGGGGACGGGGACGGTTTAGGGTCCAGTTGAGGTAAGACAGAGCTTTAGGGGGAGGGTACATGTGAGGGCATGGGTTAGTGTGAGCGTACGGTTTAGGATTAGGGGACGGGTGAGGGGAAGGCTTCGGGGAAGGGTTAGGGTTAGAGTTCGGGCTAGGGTTATGGTTAGGGGATGGGGACAGTTTAGGGTCCAGGTGAGGGTACTACAACGGTTTAGGGGGAGCGTAAATGTGAGTGCGCAGGTTAGTGTGAGCGTACGGGTTAGGATTAGGGGACGGGTGAGGGGAAGTCTTCGGGGAAGGGTTAGGGTTAGGGTTCGGGCTAGGGTTAGGGTTAGGGGACGGGGACGGTTTAGGGTCCCGGTGAGGGTACGACAACGGTTTAGGGGGAGCACACGTGTGAGGGCGCGGGATAGTGTGAGCGTACGGGTTAGGGTTAGGGGACGGGTGAGGGGAAGGCTTCGGGGAAGGGTTAGGGTTAGGGTTCGGGCTAGGGTGAGGGTTAGGGGACGGGGACGGTTTAGGGTCCAGGTGAGGGTACGACAACAGTTTAGGGGGAGCGTACGTGTCAGGGCGCGGGTTAGTGTGAGCGTACGGGTTAGGATTAGGGGACGGGTGAGGGGAAGGCTTCGGGGAAGGGTTAGGGTTAGGGTTCGGGCTAGGGTTAGGGTTAGGGGACGGGGACGGTTTAGGGTCCAGGTGAGGGTACGACAACAGTTTAGGGGGAGCGTACGTGTGAGGGCGTGGTTTAGTTTGAGCGTACGGGTTAG
This sequence comes from Leucopleurus acutus, assembly GCF_964270905.1. Taxonomy (NCBI): domain Eukaryota; kingdom Metazoa; phylum Chordata; class Mammalia; order Artiodactyla; family Delphinidae; genus Leucopleurus; species Leucopleurus acutus. The sequence goes on from NW_028138998.1 coordinate 26,076, forward strand.
GATTAGGGGACGGGTGAGGGGAAGGCTTCGGGGAAGGGTTAGGGTTAGGGTTCGGGCTAAGGTTAGGGTTAGGGGACGGGGACGGTTTAGGGTCCAGTTGAGAGTAAGACAGCGCTTTAGGAGGAGGGTACGTGTGAGGGTGCGGGTTAGTGTGAGCCTACGGTTTAGGATTAGGGGACGGGTGAGGGGAAGGCTTCGCGAAGGGTTAGGGTTAGGGTTCGGGCTAGGGTTAGCGTTAGGGGACAGGGACAGTTTAGGTTGCAGGTGAGGGTACGACAACGTTTTAGGGGGAGCGTACATGTGAGGGCGCGGTTAGTGTGAGCATACGGTTAGGATTAGGGTACGGGTGAGGGGAAGGCTTCGGGGAAGGGTTAGGGTTAGGGTTCGGGCTAGGGTTAGGGTTAGGGGAAGGGGACGGTTTAGGGTCCAGGTGAGGGTACGACAACGGTTTAGGGGGAGAATACGTGTGAGGGCGCGGGTTAGTTTGAGCGTATTGGTTAGGGTTAGGGGACGGGTGAGGGGAAGGCTTCGGGAAAGTGTTAGGGTTAGGGTTCGGGCTAGGTTTAGGATTAGGAGACGGGGACAGTTTAGGGTCCAGGTGAGGGTACGACAACGGTTTAGGGGGAGCGTACGTGTGAGGGCGCAGGTTAGTGTGAGCGTACGGGTTAGGATTAGGGGACGGGTGAGGGGAAGGCTTCGTGGAAGGGTTAGGTTTAGGGTTCGGGCTAGGGTTAGGGTTAGCGGACGGGGACGGTTCAGGGTCCAGGTGAGGGTATGACAACAGTTTAGGGTGAGAGTACGTGTGAGGGCGCGGGTTAGTGTGAGCGTACGGGTTAGGATTAGGGGACGGGTGAGGGTAAGGCTTCGGGGAAGGGTTAGGTTTAGGGTTCGGGCTAGGGTTAGGGTTAGGGGACGGGGACGGTTTAGGGTCCAGGTGAGGGTACGACAATGGTTTAGGGGGAGCGTACGTGTGAGGGCGTGGGTTAGTGTGAGCGTACGGGTTAGGATTAGGGGACGGGTGAGGGGAAGGCTTCGGGGAAGGGTTAGGGTTAGGGTTCGGGCTAGGGTTAGGGTTAGGGGACGGGGACGGTTTAGGGTCCAGGTGAGGGTACGACAACGCTTTAGGGGGAGCGAATGTGTGAGGGTGCGGGTTAGTATGAGCGTACGGGTTAGGATTACAGGACGGGTGAGGGGAAGGCTTCGTGGAAAGGTTAGGGTTAGGGTTCGGGTTAGGGTTAGGGGACGGGGACGATTTAGGGTCCAGGTGAGGGTACGACAACGGTTTAGGGGGAGCGTACGTGTGAGGGCGCGAGTTAGTGTGAGCGTACGGGTTAGGATTAGGGGACGGGTGAGGGGAAGGCTTCGGGGAAGTGTTAGGGTTAGGGATCGGGCTAGGGTTAGGTTTAGGGGACAGGGACGGTTTAGGGTCCAGCTGAGGGTACGACAACGCTTTAGGGGGAGCGTACGTGTGAGGGCGCGGGTTAGTGTGAGCGTACGGGTTAGGATTAGGGGACGGTTGAGGGGAATGCTTCGGGGAAGTGTTAGGGTTAGGGTTCGGACTAGGTTTAGGGTTAGGGGAAGGGGACGGTTTAGGGTCCAGGTGAGGGTACGACAACGGTTTAGGGGGAGAATACGTGTGAGGGCGCGGGTTAGTGTGAGCGTACGGGTTAGGGTTAGGGGACAGGTGAGGGGAAGGCTTCGGGGAAGTGTTAGGGTTAGGGTTCGGGCTAGGGTTAGGGTTAGGGGACGGGGACGGTTTAGGGTCCAGGTGAGGGTACGACAACGGTTTAGGGGGAGCGTACATGTGAGGGCACGGGTTAGTGTGAGCGTACGGGTTAGGATTAGAGGACGGGTGAGGGGAAGGCTTCGGGGAAGGGTTAGGGTTAGGGTTCGGGCTAGGGTTAGGGTTAGGGGACGGGGACGGTTTAGGGTCCAGTTGAGTGTAAGACAGCGCTTTAGGGGGAGGGTACGTGTGAGGGCATGGGTTAGTGTGAGCGTACGGTTTAGGATTAGGGGACGGGTGAGGGGAAGGCTTCGGGGAAGGGTTAGGGTTAGGGTTCGGGCTAGGGATAGGGTTAGGGGACGGGGACGGTTTAGGGTCCAGGTGAGGATACGACAACGCTTTACGGGGAGGGTACGTGTGAGGGCGCGGGTTAGTGTGAGCGTACGGGTTAGGATTAGGGGACGGGTGAGGGGAAGGTTTCAGGGAAGGGTTAGGGTTAGGGTTCGGGCTAGGGTTAGGGTTAGGGGACGGGGACGGTTTAGGGTCCAGGTGAGGGTACGACAACGCTTTAGGGGGAGCGAATGTGTGAGGGTGCGGGTTAGTATGAGCGTATGGGTTAGGATTATGGGACGGGTGAGGGGAAGGCTTCGTGGAAATGTTAGGGTTAGGGTTCGGGCTAGGGTTAGGGTTAGGGGACGGGGACGATTTAGGGTCCAGGTGAGGGTACGACAACGGTTTAGGGGGAGCGTACGTGTGAGGGCGCAGGTTAGTGTGAGCGTATGAGTTAGGATTAGGGGACGGGTGAGGGGAAGGCTTCGGGAAAGGGTTAGGGCTAGGGTTCGGGCTAGGGTTAGGGTTAGGGGATGGGGACGGTTTAGGGTCCAGGTGAGGGTACGAAAACAGTTTAGGGTGAGCGTACGTGTGAGGGCGCGGGTTAGTGTGAGCGTACGGGTTACGATTAGGGAACGGGTAAGGGGAAGGCTTCGGGGAAGGGTTAGGTTTAGGGTTCGGGCTAGGGTTAGGGTTAGGGGATGGGGACGGTTTAGGGTTCAGGTGAGGGTACGACAATGGTTTAGGGGGAGCGTACGTGTGAGGGCGCGAGTTAGTGTGAGCGTACGGGTTAGGATTAGGGGACGGGTGAGGGGAAGGCTTCGGGGAAGTGTTAGGGTTAGGGATCGGGCTAGGGTTAGGTTTAGGGGACGGGGACGGTTTAGGGTCCAGGTGAGGGTACGACAACGCTTTAGGGGGAGCGTACGTGTGAGGGCGCGGGTTAGTGTGAGCGTACGGGTTAGGATTAGGGGACGGGTGAGGGGAATGCTTAGGGGAAGGGTTAGGGTTAGGGTTCGGACTAGGTTTAGGGTTAGGGGAAGGGGACGGTTTAGGGTCCAGGTGAGGGTACGACAACGGTTTAGGGGGAGAATATGTGTGAGGGCGCGGGTTAGTGTGAGCGTACGGGTTAGGGTTAGGGGACAGGTGAGGGGAAGGCTTCGGGGAAATGTTAGGGTTAGGGTTCGGGCTAGGGTTAGGGTTAGGGGACGGGGACGGTTTAGGGTCCAGGTGAGGGTACGACAACGCTTTAGGGGGAGCGTACGTGTGAGGGCGCGGGTTAGTGTGAGCGTACGGGTTAGAATTAGGGGACGTGTGAGGGGAATGCTTCGGGGAAGTGTTAGGGTTAGGGTTCGGACTAGGTTTAGGGTTAGGGGAAGGGGACGGTTTAGGGTCCAGGTGAGTGTACGACAACGGTTTAGGGGGAGAATACGTGTGAGGGCGCGGGTTAGTGTGAGCGTACGGGTTAGGGTTAGGGGACAGGTGAGGGGAAGGCTTCGGGGAAGTGTTAGGGTTAGGGTTCGGGCTAGGGTTTAGGTTAGGGGACGGGGACGGTTTAGGGTCCAGGTGAGGGTACGACAACGGTTTAGGGGGAGCGTACATGTGAGGGCACGGGTTAGTGTGAGCGTACGGGTTAGAATTAGAGGACGGGTGAGGGGAAGGCTTCGGGGAAGGGTTAGGGTTAGGGTTCGGGCTAGGGTTAGGGTTAGGGGACGGGGACTGTTTAGGGTCCAGTTGAGTGTAAGACAGCGCTTTAGGGGGAGGGTACGTGTGAGGGCATGGGTTAGTGTGAGCGTACGGTTTAGGATTAGGGGACGGGTGAGGGGAAGGCTTCGGGGAAGGATTAGGGTTAGGGTTCGGGCTAGGGTTAGGGTTAGGGGACGGGGACGGTTTAGGGTCCAGGTGAGGGTACGACAACTCTTTAGGGGGAGCGAATGTGTGAGGGTGCGGGTTAGGATGAACGTACGGGTTAGGATTATGGGACGGGTGAGGGGAAGGCTTCGTGGAAATGTTAGGTTTAGGGTTCGGGCTAGGGTTAGGGTTAGGGGACAAGGACGATTTAGGGTCCAGGTGAGGGTACGACAACGGTTTAGGGGGAGCGTACGTGTGAGGGCGCAGGTTAGTGTGAGCGTACGGGTTAGGATTAGGGGACGGGTGAGGGGAAGGCTTCTGGGAAGTGTTAAGGTTAGGGTTCGGGCTAAGGTTAGGGATAGGGGACGGGGACGGTTTAGGGTCCAGTTGAGGGTACGACAGCGCTTTAGTGGGACGGTACGTGTGAGGGCGCGGGTTAGTGTGAGCGTACGGTTTAGGATTAGGGGAAGGGTGAGGGGAAGGCTTCGGGGAAGGGTTAGGGTTAGGGTTCGGGCTAGGGTTAGGGTGAGGGGAAGGGGACGGTTTAGGGTCCAGGTGAGGGTATGACAACGCTTTACGGGAAGGGTACGTGCGAGGGCACGGTTTAGTGTGAGCGTACGGGTTAGGATTAGGAGACGGGTGAGGGGAAGGCTTCGGGGAAGTGTTAGGGTTAGGGTTCGGGCTAGGGTTAGGGTTAGGGGACGGGGACGGTTTAGGGTCCAGGTGATGGTACGACAACGCTTTAGGGGGAGGGTACGTGTGAGGGCGCGGGTTAGTGTGAGCGTACGGGTTAGGAATAGGGGACGGTTGAGGGGAAGACTTCGGGGAAGAGTAAGGGTTAGGGTTCGGGCTAGGGTTAGGGTTAGGGGACGGGGACGGTTTAGGGTCCAGTTGAGGTAAGACAGCGCTTTAGGGGGTGGGTACGTGTGAGGGCATGGGTTAGTGTGAGCGTACGGTTTAAGATTAGGGGACGGGTGAGGGGAAGGTTTCGGGGAAGGGTTAGGGTTAGAGTTCGGGCTAGGGTTAGGGTTAGGGGATGGGGACAGTTTAGGGTCCAGGTGAGGGTACTACAACGGTTTAGGGGGAGCGTAAATGTGAGTGCGCAGGTTAGTGTGAGCGTACGGGTTAGGATTAGGGGACGGGTGAGGGGAAGGCTTCGGGGAAGGGTTAGGGTTAGGGTTCGGGCTAGGGTTAGGGTTAGGGGACGGGGACGGTTTAGGGTCCCGGTGAGGGTACGACAACGGTTTAGGGGGAGCACACGTGTGAGGGCGCGGGTTAGTGTGAGCGTACGGGTTAGGGTTAGGGGACGGGTGAGGGGAAGGCTTCGGGGAAGGGTTAGGGTTAGGGTTCGGGCTAGGGTGAGGGTTAGGGGACGGGGACGGTTTAGGGTCCAGGTGAGGGTACGACAACAGTTTAGGGGGAGCGTACGTGTCAGGGCGCGGGTTAGTGTGAGCGTACGGGTTAGGATTAGGGGACGGGTGAGGGGAAGGCTTCGGGGAAGGGTTAGGTTTAGGGTTCGGGCTAGGGTTAGGGTTAGGGGACGGGGACGGTTTAGGGTCCAGGTGAGGGTACAACAACGGTTTAGGGGGAGCGAATGTGTGAGGGTGTGGGTTAGTGTGAGCGTACGGGTTAGGATTAGGGGACGGGTGAGGGGAAGGCTTCGTGGAAGGGTTCGGGATAGGGTTAGGGTTAGGGGACGGGGACGGTTTAGGGTCCATGTGAGGGTACGACAACAGTTTAGGGGGAGCGTACGTGTGAGGGCGTGGGTTAGTGTGAGCGTACGGGTTAGGATTAGGGGACAGGTGAGGGGAAGGCTTCGGGGAAGGGTTAAGGTTAGGGTTCGGGCTAGGGTTAGTTTTAGGGGACGGGGACGGTTTAGGGTCCAGGTGAGGGTATGACAACGGTTTAGGGGGAACGTACGTGTGAGGGCGCGTGTTAGTGTGAGCGTACGGGTTAGGATTAGGGGACGGGTGAGGGGAAGGCTTCAGGGAAGTATTAGGTTTAGGATTCGTGCTAGGGTTAGTGTTAGGGAACGGGGACGGTTTAGGGCCCAGGTGAGGGTACGACAACGGCTTAGGGGGAGCGTACCTGTGAGGGCACGGGTTAGTGTGAGCGTACGAGTTAGGATTAGGGGACGGGTGAGGGGAAGGCTTCGGGGAAGGGTTAGGTTTAGGGTTCGGGCTAGGGTTAGGGTAAGGGGACGGGGACGGTTTAGGGTCCAGGTGAGGGTACGACAACGCTTTAGGGGGAGCGTACGTGTGTGGGCGCGGGTTAGTGTGAGCGTACGGGTTAGGATTAGGGGACGGGTGAGAGGAAGGCTTCGGGGAAGGGTTAGGGTTAGAGTTCGGGCTAGGGTTAGCGTTAGGGGACAGGGACACTTTAGGTTGCAGGTGAGGGTATGACAACACTTTAGGGGGAGCGTACATGTGAGGGCGCGGGTTAGTGTGAGCGTACGGGTTAGGATTAGGGGACGGGTGAGGGGAAGGCTTCGGGGAAGTGTTAGGGTTAGGGTTCGGGCTAGGGTTAGGTTTAGGTGACGGGGACGGTTTAGGGTCCAGGTGAGGGTACCACAACGGTTTAGGGGGAGCGTATGTGTGAGGGCGCGGGTTAGTGTGAGCGTACGGGTTAGGATTAGGGGATGGGTGAGTGGAAGGCTTCGGGGAAGGGTTAGGATTAGGGTTCAGGCTAGGATTAGGGGACGGGGACGGGGACGGTTTAGGGTCCAGGTGAGGTTACGACAACGGTTTACGGGGAGCGTACATGTGAGGGCAAGGGTTAGTGTGAGCGTACGGGTTAGGATTAGGGCACGGGTGAGGGGAAGGCTTCGGGGAAGGGTTAGGGTTAGGGTTCGGGCTAGGGTTAGGTTTAGGGGAAGGGGACGGTTTAGGGTCCAGGTGAGGGTACGACAACGGTTTAGGGGGAGAATACGTCTGAAGGCGCGGGTTAGTGTGAGCGTACGGGTTAGGGTTAGGGGACGGGTGAGGGGAAGGCTTCGGGGAAGTGTTAGGGTTAGGGTTTGGGCTGGGGTTAGGGTTAGGGGACGGGGACAGTTTAGGGTCCAGGTGAGGGTACGACAACGGTTTAGGGGGAGCGTACGTGTGAGGGTGCACGTTAGTGTGAGCGTACGGGTTAGGATTAGGGGACGGGTGAGTGGAAGGCTTCGGGGAAAGGTTAGGGTTAGGGTTCGGGCTAGGGTTAGGGTTAGGGGACGGGGACGTTTCAGGGTCCAGGTGAGGGTACGACAACAGTTTAGGGTGAGAGTACCTGTGAGGGCGCGGGTTAGTGTGAGCGTACGGGTTAGGATTAGGGGACGGGGGAGGGGAAGGCTTCGGGGAAGGTTTAGGTTTAGGGTTCGGGCTAGGGTTAGGGTTATGGGACGGGGACGGTTTAGGGTCCAGGTGAGGTTACGACAATGGTTTAGGGAGAGCGTACGTGTGAGGGCGCGGGTTAGTGTGAGCGTACGGGTTAGGATTAGGGGACGGGTGAGGGGAAGGCTTTGGGGAAGGGTTAGGGTTAGGGTTCGGGCTAGGGTTAGGGTTAGGGGACGGGGACGGTTTAGGGTCCAGGTGAGGGTACGACATCGCTTTAGGGGGAGCGAATGTGTGAGGGTGCGGGTTAGTATGAGCGTACGGGTTAGGATTATGGGACGGGTGAGGGGAAGGCTTCGTGGAAAGGTTAGGGTTAGGGTTCGGGCTAGGGTTAGGGTTAGGGGACGGGGACGATTTAGGGTCCAGGTGAGGGTACGACAACGGTTTAGGGGGAGCGTACGTGTGAGGGCGCGAGTTAGTGTGAGCGTACGGGTTAGGATTAGGGGACGGGTGAGGGGAAGGCTTCGGGGAAGTGTTAGTGTTAGGGATCGGGCTCGGGTTAGGGTTAGGGGACGGGGACGGTTTAGGGTCCAGGTGAGGGTACGACAACGGTTTAGGGGGAGCGTACATGTGAGGGCACGCGTTAGTGTGAGCGTACGGGTTAAGATTAGAGGACGGGTGAGGGGAAGGCTTCGGGGAAGGGTTAGGGTTAGGGTTCGGGCTAGGGTTAGGGTTAGGGGACGGGGACGGTTTAGGGTCCAGTTGAGTGTAAGACAGCGCTTTAGGGGGAGGGTACGTGTGAGGGCATGGGTTAGTGTGAGCGTACGGTTTAGGATTAGGGGACGGGTGAGGGGAAGGCTTCGGGGAAGGGTTAGGGTTAGGGTTCGGTCTAGGGTTTGGGTTAGGGGACGGGGACGGTTTAGGGTCCAGGTGAGGGTACTACAACGGTTTAGGGGGAGCGTAAATGTGAGTGCGCAGGTTAGTGTGAGCGTACGGGTTAGGATTAGGGGACGGGTGAGGGGAAGGCTTCGGGGAAGGGTTAGGGTTAGGGTTCGGGCTAGGGTTAGGGTTAGGGGACGGGGACGGTTTAGGGTCCCGGTGAGGGTACGACAACGGTTTAGGGGGAGCACACGTGTGAGGGCGCGGGTTAGTGTGAGCGTACGGGTTAGGATTAGGGGACGGGTGAGGGGAAGGCTTCGGGGAAGGGTTAGGGTTAGGGTTCGGGCTAGGGTTAGGGTTAGGGGACGGGGACGGTTTAGGGTCCAGGTGAGGGTACCACAGAGGTTTAGGGGGAGCGTACGTGTGTGGGCGCGGGTTAGTGTGAGCATACGGGTTAGGATTAGGGGACGGGTGAGCGGAAGGCTTCGGGGAAGGTTTAGGGTTAGGGTTCGGGCTAGGGTTAGGGTTAGGGGACAGGGATGGTTTAGGGTCCAGTTGAGGGTACGACAACGGTTTAGGGGTAGCGTACGCGTGAGGGCCCGGGATAGTGTGAGCGTACGGGTTAGGATTAGGGGACGGGTGAGGGGAAGGCTTCGGGGAAGTGTTAGGGTTAGGGTTCGGGCTAGGGTTAGGGTTAGGGGACGGGGACGGTTTAGGGTCCAGTTGAGGGTACGACAGCGCTTTAGGGGGAGGGTACGTGTGAGGGTGCGGGTTAGTGTGAGCGTACGGTTTAGGATTAGGGGACGGGTGAGGGGAAAGCTTCGGTGAAGTGTTAGTGTTCGGGCTAGGGTTAGGCTTAGGTGACGGGGACGGTTTAGCGTCCAGGTGAGGATACGACAACGCTTTACGGGGAGGGTTCGTGTGAGGGCGCGGGTTAGTGTGAGCGTACGGGTTAGGATTAGGGGACGGGTGAGGGGAAGGCTTCAGGGAAGGGTTAGGGTTAGGGTTTGGGCTACGGTTAGGGTTAGGGGACGGGGACAGTTTAGGGTCCATGTGAGGGTACGACAACGGTTTAGGGGGAGCGTACGTGTGAGGGCGCAGGTTAGTGTGAGCGTACGGGTTAGGATTAGGGCACGGGTGAGGGGAAGGCTTCGGGGAAGTGTTAGGGTTAGGGTTCGGGCTAGGGTTAGGGTTAGGGGACGGGGACGGTTCAGGGTCCAGGTGAGGGTACGACAACAGTTTAGGGTGAGCGTACGTGTGAGGGCGCGGGTTAGTGTGAGCGTACGGGTTAGGATTAGGGGACGGGTGAGGGGAAGGCTTCGGGGAAGGGTTAGGTTTAGGGTTCGGGCTAGGGTTAGGGTTAGGGGACGGGGACGGTTTAGGGTCCAGGTGAGGGTACGACAACGGTTTAGGGGGAGCGTACGTGTGAGGGCGCGGGTTAGTGTGAGCGTACGGGTTAGGATTAGGGGACGGGTGAGTGGAAGGCTTCGGGGAAGGGTTAGGGTTAGGGTTCGGGCTAGGGTTAGGGTTAGGGGATGGGGACGGTTTAGGGACCAGGTGAGGGTACGACAACGCTTTAGGGGGAGCGAATGTGTGAGGGTGCGGGTTAGTAAGAGCGTACGGGTTAGGATTATGGGACGGGTGAGGGGAAGGCTTCGTGGAAATGTTAGGGTTAGGGTTCGGGCTAGGGTTAGGGTTAGGGGACAGGGACGGTTTAGGGTCCAGTTGAGAGTAAGACAGCGCTTTAGGGGGAGGGTACGTGTGAGGGCATAGGTTAGTGTGAGCGTACGGTTTAGGATTAGGGGACGGGTGAGGGGAAGGCTTCGGGGAAGGGTTAGGGTTAGGGTTCGTGCTAGGGCTAGGGTTAGGGGACGGGGACGGTTTAGGGTCCCGGTGAGGGTACGACAACGGTTTAGGGGGAGCACACGTGTGAGGGCGCGGGTTAGTGTGAGCGTACGGGTTAGGGTTAGGGCACGGGTGAGGGGAAGGCTTCGGGGAAGGGTTAGGGTTAGGGTTCGGGCTAGGGTGAGGGTTAGGGGACGGGGACGGTTTAGGGTCCAGGTGAGGGTACGACAACAGTTTAGGGGGAGCGTACGTGTTAGGGCGCGGGTTAGTGTGAGCGTACGGGTTAGGATTAGGGGACGGGTGAGGGGAAGGCTTCGGGGAAGGGTTAGGTTTAGGGTTCGGGCTAGGGTTAGGGATAGGGGATGGGGACGGTTTAGGGTCCAGTTGAGAGTAAGACAGCGCTTTAGGGGGAGAGTACGTGTGAGGGCGCGGGTTAGTGTGAGCCTACGGTTTAGGATTAGGGGACGGATGAGGGGAAGGCTTCGGGGAAGGGTTAGGGTTAGGGTTCGGGCTAGGGTTAGCGTTAGAGGACAGGGACCGTTTAGGTTGCAGGTGAGGGTACGACAACGCTTTAGGTGGAGCGTACATGTGAGGGCGGGGGTTAGGGTGAGCGTACGGGTTAGGATTAGGGGACGGGTGAGGGGAAGGCTTCGGGGAAGTGTTAGGGTTAGGGTTCGGGCTAGGGTTAGGGTTAGGGGACGGGGACGGTTTAGGGTCCAGGTGAGGGTACCACAACGGTTTAGGGGGAGCGTACGTGTGTGGGCGCGGGTTAGTGTGAGCGTACGGGTTAGCGTTAGGGGACGGGTGAGGGGAAGGCTTCGGGGAAGGGTTAGGGTTAGGGTTCGGGCTACGGTTAGGGTTAGGGGACGGGGACAGTTTAGGGTCCATGTGAGGGTACGACAACGGTTTAGGGGGAGCGTACGTGTGAGGGCGCAGTTTAGTGTGAGCGTACGGGTTAGGATTAGGGCACGGGTGAGGGGAAGGCTTCGGGGAAGTGTTAGGGTTAGGGTTCGGGCTAGGGTTAGGGTTAGGGGACGGGGACGGTTCAGGGTCCAGGTGAGGGTACGACAACAGTTTAGGGTGAGCGTACGTGTGAGGGCGCGGGTTAGTGTGAGCGTACGGGTTAGGATTAGGGGACGGGTGAGGGGAAGGCTTCGGGGAAGGGTTAGGTTTAGGGTTCGGGCTAGGGTTAGGGTTAGGGGACGGGGACGGTTTAGGGTCCAGGTGAGGGTACGACAACGGTTTAGGGGGAGCGTACGTGTGAGGGCGCGGGTTAGTGTGAGCGTACGGGTTAGGATTAGGGGACGGGTGAGTGGAAGGCTTCGGGGAAGGGTTAGGGTTAGGGTTCGGGCTAGGGTTAGGGTTAGGGGACGGGGACGGTTTAGGGACCAGGTGAGGGTACGACAACGCTTTAGGGGGAGCGAATGTGTGAGGGTGCGGGTTAGTATGAGCGTACGGGTTAGGATTATGGGACGGGTGAGGGGAAGGCTTCGTGGAAATGTTAGGGTTAGGGTTCGGGCTAGGGTTAGTGTTAGGGGACGGGGACGGTTTAGGGTCCAGTTGAGAGTAAGACAGCGCTTTAGGAGGAGGGTACGTGTGAGGGCGCGGGTTAGTGTGAGCCTACGGTTTAGGATTAGGGGACGGGTGAGGGTAAGGCTTCGGGGAAGGGTTAGGGTTAGGGTTCGGGCTAGGGTTAGCGTTAGGGGACAGGGACAGTTTAGGTTGCAGGTGAGGGTACGACAACGCTTTAGGGGGAGCGTACATGTGAGGGCGCGGGTTAGTGTGAGCGTACGGTTAGGATTAGGGGACGGGTGAGGGGAAGGCTTCGGGGAAGGTTTAGGGTTAGGGTTCGGGCTAGGGTTAGGGTTAGGGGAAGGGGACGGTTTAGGGTCCAGGTGAGGGTACGACAACGGTTTAGGCGGAGAATACATGTGAGGGCGCGGGTTAGTATGAGCGTACGGGTTAGGGTTAGGGGACGGGTGAGGGGAAGGCTTCGGGGAAGTGTTAGGGTTAGGGTTCGGGCTAGGGTTAGGGTTAGGGGACGGGGACAGTTTAGGGTCCAGGTGAGGGTACGACAATGGTTTAGGGGGAGCGTACGTGTGAGGGCGCGGGTTACTGTGAGCGTACGGGTTAGGATTAGGGGACGGGTGAGGGGAAGGCTTCGGGGAAGGGTTAGGGTTAGGGTTCGGGCTAGGGTTAGGGTTAGGGGACGGGGACGGTTTAGGGTCCAGGTGAGGGTACGACAACGCTTTAGGGGGAGCGAATGTGTGAGGGTGCGGGTTAGTATGAGCGTACGGGTTAGGATTATGGGACGGGTGAGGGGAAGGCTTTGTGCAAAGGTTAGGGTTAGGGTTCGGGCTAGGGTTAGGGTTAGGGGACGGGGACGATTTAGGGTCCTGGTGAGGGTACGACAACGGTTTAGAGGGAGCGTACGTGTGAGGGCGTGAGTTAGTGTGAGCGTACGGGTTAGGATTAGGGGACGGTTGAGGGGAAGGCTTTGGGGAACGGTTAGGGTTAGGGTTCGGGCTAGGGTTAGGGTGAGGGGACGGGGACGGTTTAGGGTCCAGGTGAGGGTACGACAACAGTTTAGGGGGAGCGTACGTGTCAGGGCGCGGGTTAGTGTGAGCGTACGGGTTAGGATTAGGGGACGGGTGAGGGGAAGGCTTCGGGGAAGGGTTAGGTTTAGGGTTCGGGCTAAGGTTAGGGTTAGGGGACGGGGACGGTTTAGGGTCCAGGTGAGGGTACAACAACGGTTTAGGGGGAGCGAATGTGTGAGGGTGTGGGTTAGTGTGAGCGTACGGGTTAGGATTAGGGGACGGGTGAGGGGAAGGCTTCGTGGAAGGGTTCGGGATAGGGTTAGGGTTAGGGGACGGGGACGGTTTAGGGTCCATGTGAGGGTACGACAACAGTTTAGGGGGAGCGTACGTGTGAGGGCGTGGGTTAGTGTGAGCGTACGGGTTAGGATTAGGGGACAGGTGAGGGGAAGGCTTCGGGGAAGGGTTAAGGTTAGGGTTCGGGCTAGGGTTAGTTTTAGGGGACGGGGATGGTTTAGGGTCCAGGTGAGGGTATGACAACGGTTTAGGGGGAACGTACGTGTGAGGGCGCGTGTTAGTGTGAGCGTACGGGTTAGGATTAGGGGACGGGTGAGGGGAAGGCTTCAGGGAAGTATTAGGTTTAGGATTCGTGCTAGGGTTAGTGTTAGGGAACGGGGACGGTTTAGGGTCCAGGTGAGGGTACGACAACGGCTTAGGGGGAGCGTACCTGTGAGGGCACGGGTTAGTGTGAGCGTACGAGTTAGGATTAGGGGACGGGTGAGGGGAAGGCTTCGGGGAAGGGTTAGGTTTAGGGTTCGGGCTAGGGTTAGGGTAAGGGGACGGGGACGGTTTAGGGTCCAGGTGAGGGTACGACAACGCTTTAGGGGGAGCGTACGTGTGTGGGCGCGGGTTAGTGTGAGCGTACGGGTTAGGATTAGGGGACGGGTGAGAGGAAGGCTTCGGGGAAGGGTTAGGGTTAGAGTTCGGGCTAGGGTTAGCGTTAGGGGACAGGGACACTTTAGGTTGCAGGTGAGGGTATGACAACACTTTAGGGGGAGCGTACATGTGAGGGCGCGGGTTAGTGTGAGCGTACGGGTTAGGATTAGGGGACGGGTGAGGGGAAGGCTTCGGGGAAGTGTTAGGGTTAGGGTTCGGGCTAGGGTTAGGTTTAGGTGACGGGGACGGTTTAGGGTCCAGGTGAGGGTACCACAACGGTTTAGGGGGAGCGTATGTGTGAGGGCGCGGGTTAGTGTGAGCGTACGGGTTAGGATTAGGGGATGGGTGAGTGGAAGGCTTCGGGGAAGGGTTAGGATTAGGGTTCAGGCTAGGATTAGGGGACGGGGACGGGGACGGTTTAGGGTCCAGGTGAGGTTACGACAACGGTTTACGGGGAGCGTACATGTGAGGGCAAGGGTTAGTGTGAGCGTACGGGTTAGGATTAGGGCACGGGTGAGGGGAAGGCTTCGGGGAAGGGTTAGGGTTAGGGTTCGGGCTAGGGTTAGGTTTAGGGGAAGGGGACGGTTTAGGGTCCAGGTGAGGGTACGACAACGGTTTAGGGGGAGAATACGTCTGAAGGCACGGGTTAGTGTGAGCGTACGGGTTAGGGTTAGGGGACGGGTGAGGGGAAGGCTTCGGGGAAGTGTTAGGGTTAGGGTTTGGGCTGGGGTTAGGGTTAGGGGACGGGGACAGTTTAGGGTCCAGGTGAGGGTACGACAACGGTTTAGGGGGAGCGTACGTGTGAGGGTGCACGTTAGTGTGAGCGTACGGGTTAGGATTAGGGGACGGGTGAGTGGAAGGCTTCGGGGAAAGGTTAGGGTTAGGGTTCGGGCTAGGGTTAGGGTTAGGGGACGGGGACGTTTCAGGGTCCAGGTGAGGGTACGACAACAGTTTAGGGTGAGAGTACCTGTGAGGGCGCGGGTTAGTGTGAGCGTACGGGTTAGGATTAGGGGACGGGGGAGGGGAAGGCTTCGGGGAAGGTTTAGGTTTAGGGTTCGGGCTAGGGTTAGGGTTAGGGGACGGGGACGGTTTAGGGTCCAGGTGAGGTTACGACAATGGTTTAGGGAGAGCGTATGTGTGAGGGCGCGGGTTAGTGTGAGCGTACGGGTTAGGATTAGGGGACGGGTGAGGGGAAGGCTTTGGGGAAGGGTTAGGGTTAGGGTTCGGGCTAGGGTTAGGGTTAGGGGACGGGGACGGTTTAGGGTCCAGGTGAGGGTACGACATCGCTTTAGGGGGAGCGAATGTGTGAGGGTGCGGGTTAGTATGAGCGTACGGGTTAGGATTATGGGACGGGTGAGGGGAAGGCTTCGTGGAAAGGTTAGGGTTAGGGTTCGGGCTAGGGTTAGGGTTAGGGGACGGGGACGATTTAGGGTCCAGGTGAGGGTACGACAACGGTTTAGGGGGAGCGTACGTGTGAGGGCGCGAGTTAGTGTGAGCGTACGGGTTAGGATTAGGGGACGGGTGAGGGGAAGGCTTCGGGGAAGTGTTAGTGTTAGGGATCGGGCTCGGGATAGGGTTAGGGGACGGGGACGGTTTAGGGTCCAGGTGAGGGTACGACAACGGTTTAGGGGGAGCGTACATGTGAGGGCACGCGTTAGTGTGAGCGTACGGGTTAAGATTAGAGGACGGGTGAGGGGAAGGCTTCGGGGAAGGGTTAGGGTTAGGGTTCGGGCTAGGGTTAGGGTTAGGGGACGGGGACGGTTTAGGGTCCAGTTGAGTGTAAGACAGCGCTTTAGGGGGAGGGTACGTGTGAGGGCATGGGTTAGTGTGAGCGTACGGTTTAGGATTAGGGGACGGGTGAGGGGAAGGCTTCGGGGAAGGGTTAGGGTTAGGGTTCGGTCTAGGGTTTGGGTTAGGGGACGGGGACGGTTTAGGGTCCAGGTGAGGGTACTACAACGGTTTAGGGGGAGCGTAAATGTCAGTGCGCAGGTTAGTGTGAGCGTACGGGTTAGGATTAGGGGACGGGTGAGGGGAAGGCTTCGGGGAAGGGTTAGGGTTAGGGTTCGGGCTAGGGTTAGGGTTAGGGGACGGGGACGGTTTAGGGTCCCGGTGAGGGTACGACAACGGTTTAGGGGGAGCACACGTGTGAGGGCGCGGGTTAGTGTGAGCGTACGGGTTAGGATTAGGGGACGGGTGAGGGGAAGGCTTCGGGGAAGGGTTAGGGTTAGGGTTCGGGCTAGGGTTAGGGTTAGGGGACGGGGACGGTTTAGGGTCCAGGTGAGGGTACCACAAAGGTTTAGGGGGAGCGTACGTGTGTGGGCGCGGGTTAGTGTGAGCATACGGGTTAGGATTAGGGGACGGGTGAGCGGAAGGCTTCGGGGAAGGTTTAGGGTTAGGGTTCGGGCTAGAGTTAGGGTTAGGGGACAGGGATGGTTTAGGGTCCAGGTGAGGGTACGACAACGGTTTAGGGGTAGCGTACGCGTGAGGGCCCAGGATAGTGTGAGCGTACGGGTTAGGATTAGGGGACGGGTGAGGGGAAGGCTTCGGGGAAGTGTTAGGGTTAGGGTTCGGGCTAGGGTTAGGGTTAGGGGACGGGGACGGTTTAGGGTCCAGTTGAGGGTACGACAGCGCTTTAGGGGGAGGGTACGTGTGAGGGTGCGGGTTAGTGTGAGCGTACGGTTTAGGATTAGGGGACGGGTGAGGGGAAAGCTTCGGTGAAGTGTTAGTGTTCGGGCTAGGGTTAGGCTTAGGTGACGGGGACGGTTTAGCGTCCAGGTGAGGATACGACAACGCTTTACGGGGAGGGTTCGTGTGAGGGCGCGGGTTAGTGTGAGCGTACGGGTTAGGATTAGGGGACGGGTGAGGGGAAGGCTTCAGGGAAGGGTTAGGGTTAGGGTTTGGGCTACGGTTAGGGTTAGGGGACGGGGACAGTTTAGGGTCCATGTGAGGGTACGACAACGGTTTAGGGGGAGCGTACGTGTGAGGGCGCAGGTTAGTGTGAGCGTACGGGTTAGGATTAGGGCACGGGTGAGGGGAAGGCTTCGGGGAAGTGTTAGGGTTAGGGTTCGGGCTAGGGTTAGGGTTAGGGGACGGGGACGGTTCAGGGTCCAGGTGAGGGTACGACAACAGTTTAGGGTGAGCGTACGTGTGAGGGCGCGGGTTAGTGTGAGCGTACGGGTTAGGATTAGGGGACGGGTGAGGGGAAGGCTTCGGGGAAGGGTTAGGTTTAGGGTTCGGGCTAGGGTTAGGGTTAGGGGACGGGGACGGTTTAGGGTCCAGGTGAGGGTACGACAACGGTTTAGGGGGAGCGTACGTGTGAGGGCGCGGGTTAGTGTGAGCGTACGGGTTAGGATTAGGGGACGGGTGAGTGGAAGGCTTCGGGGAAGGGTTAGGGTTAGGGTTCGGGCTAGGGTTAGGGTTAGGGGATGGGGACGGTTTAGGGACCAGGTGAGGGTACGACAACGCTTTAGGGGGAGCGAATGTGTGAGGGTGCGGGTTAGTAAGAGCGTACGGGTTAGGATTATGGGACGGGTGAGGGGAAGGCTTCGTGGAAATGTTAGGGTTAGGGTTCGGGCTAGGGTTAGGGTTAGGGGACGGGGACGGTTTAGGGTCCAGTTGAGAGTAAGACAGCGCTTTAGGGGGAGGGTACGTGTGAGGGCATAGGTTAGTGTGAGCGTACGGTTTAGGATTAGGGGACGGGTGAGGGGAAGGCTTCGGGGAAGGGTTAGGGTTAGGGTTCGGGCTAGGGCTAGGGTTAGGGGACGGGGACGGTTTAGGGTCCCGGTGAGGGTACGACAACGGTTTAGGGGGAGCACACGTGTGAGGGCGCGGGTTAGTGTGAGCGTACGGGTTAGGGTTAGGGCACGGGTGAGGGGAAGGCTTCGGGGAAGGGTTAGGGTTAGGGTTCGGGCTAGGGTGAGGGTTAGGGGACGGGGACGGTTTAGGGTCCAGGTGAGGGTACGACAACAGTTTAGGGGGAGCGTACGTGTTAGGGCGCGGGTTAGTGTGAGCGTACGGGTTAGGATTAGGGGACGGGTGAGGGGAAGGCTTCGGGGAAGGGTTAGGTTTAGGGTTCGGGCTAGGGTTAGGGATAGGGGATGGGGACGGTTTAGGGTCCAGTTGAGAGTAAGACAGCGCTTTAGGGGGAGGGTACGTGTGAGGGCGCGGGTTAGTGTGAGCCTACGGTTTAGGATTAGGGGACGGATGAGGGGAAGGCTTCGGGGAAGGGTTAGGGTTAGGGTTCGGGCTAGGGTTAGCGTTAGAGGACAGGGACCGTTTAGGTTGCAGGTGAGGGTACGACAACGCTTTAGGTGGAGCGTACATGTGAGGGCGGGGGTTAGGGTGAGCGTACGGGTTAGGATTAGGGGACGGGTGAGGGGAAGGCTTCGGGGAAGTGTTAGGGTTAGGGTTCGGGCTAGGGTTAGGGTTAGGGGACGGGGACGGTTTAGGGTCCAGGTGAGGGTACCACAACGGTTTAGGGGGAGCGTACGTGTGTGGGCGCGGGTTAGTGTGAGCGTACGGGTTAGCGTTAGGGGACGGGTGAGGGGAAGGCTTCGGGGAAGGGTTAGGGTTAGGGTTCGGGCTACGGTTAGGGTTAGGGGACGGGGACAGTTTAGGGTCCATGTGAGGGTACGACAACGGTTTAGGGGGAGCGTACGTGTGAGGGCGCAGTTTAGTGTGAGCGTACGGGTTAGGATTAGGGCACGGGTGAGGGGAAGGCTTCGGGGAAGTGTTAGGGTTAGGGTTCGGGCTAGGGTTAGGGTTAGGGGACGGGGACGGTTCAGGGTTCAGGTGAGGGTACGACAACAGTTTAGGGTGAGCGTACGTGTGAGGGCGCGGGTTAGTGTGAGCGTACGGGTTAGGATTAGGGGACGGGTGAGGGGAAGGCTTCGGGGAAGGGTTAGGTTTAGGGTTCGGGCTAGGGTTAGGGTTAGGGGACGGGGACGGTTTAGGGTCCAGGTGAGGGTACGACAACGGTTTAGGGGGAGCGTACGTGTGAGGGCGCGGGTTAGTGTGAGCGTACGGGTTAGGATTAGGGGACGGGTGAGTGGAAGGCTTCGGGGAAGGGTTAGGGTTAGGGTTCGGGCTAGGGTTAGGGTTAGGGGACGGGGACGGTTTAGGGACCAGGTGAGGGTACGACAACGCTTTAGGGGGAGCGAATGTGTGAGGGTGCGGGTTAGTATGAGCGTACGGGTTAGGATTATGGGACGGGTGAGGGGAAGGCTTCGTGGAAATGTTAGGGTTAGGGTTCGGGCTAGGGTTAGTGTTAGGGGACGGGGACGGTTTAGGGTCCAGTTGAGAGTAAGACAGCGCTTTAGGAGGAGGGTACGTGTGAGGGCGCGGGTTAGTGTGAGCCTACGGTTTAGGATTAGGGGACGGGTGAGTGTAAGGCTTCGGGGAAGGGTTAGGGTTAGGGTTCGGGCTAGGGTTAGCGTTAGGGGACAGGGACAGTTTAGGTTGCAGGTGAGGGTACGACAACGCTTTAGGGGGAGCGTACATGTGAGGGCGCGGGTTAGTGTGAGCGTACGGTTAGGATTAGGGGACGGGTGAGGGGAAGGCTTCGGGGAAGGTTTAGGGTTAGGGTTCGGGCTAGGGTTAGGGTTAGGGGAAGGGGACGGTTTAGGGTCCAGGTGAGGGTACGACAACGGTTTAGGCGGAGAATACATGTGAGGGCGCGGGTTAGTATGAGCGTACGGGTTAGGGTTAGGGGACGGGTGAGGGGAAGGCTTCGGGGAAGTGTTAGGGTTAGGGTTCGGGCTAGGGTTAGGGTTAGGGGACGGGGACAGTTTAGGGTCCAGGTGAGGGTACGACAATGGTTTAGGGGGAGCGTACGTGTGAGGGCGCGGGTTACTGTGAGCGTACGGGTTAGGATTAGGGGACGGGTGAGGGGAAGGCTTCGGGGAAGGGTTAGGGTTAGGGTTCGGGCTAGGGTTAGGGTTAGGGGACGGGGACGGTTTAGGGTCCAGGTGAGGGTACGACAACGCTTTAGGGGGAGCGAATGTGTGAGGGTGCGGGTTAGTATGAGCGTACGGGTTAGGATTATGGGACGGGTGAGGGGAAGGCTTTGTGCAAAGGTTAGGGTTAGGGTTCGGGCTAGGGTTAGGGTTAGGGGACGGGGACGATTTAGGGTCCTGGTGAGGGTACGACAACGGTTTAGAGGGAGCGTACGTGTGAGGGCGTGAGTTAGTGTGAGCGTACGGGTTAGGATTAGGGGACGGTTGAGGGGAAGGCTTTGGGGAACGGTTAGGGTTAGGGTTCGGGCTAGGGTTAGGGTGAGGGGACGGGGACGGTTTAGGGTCCAGGTGAGGGTACGACAACGCTTTACGGGAAGGGTACGTGTGATGGCGCGGGTTAGTGTGAGCGTACGGGGTTGGATTAGGAGACGGGTGAGGGGAAGGCTTCGGGGAAGTGTTAGGGTTAGGGTTCGGGCTAGGGTTAGGGTTAGGGGATGGGGAAGGTTTAGGGTCCAGGTGATGGTACGACAACGCTTTGGGGGAGGGTACGTGTGAGGGCGCGGGTTAGTGTGAGCGTACGGGTTAGGATTAGGGGACGGGTGAGGGGAAGACTTCGGGGAAGAGTTAGGGTTAGGGTTCGGGCTAGGGTTAGGGTTAGGGGACGGGGACGGTTTAGGGTCCAGTTGAGTGTAAGATAGCGCTTTAGGGGGAGGGTACGTGTGAGGGCATAGGTTAGTGTGAGCGTACGGTTTAGGATTAGGGGACGGGTGAGGGGAAGGCTTCGGGGAAGGGTTAGGGTTAGGGTTCGGGCTAGGGCTAGGGTTAGGGGACGGGGACGGTTTAGGGTCCCGGTGAGGGTACGACAACGGTTTAGGGGGAGCACACGTGTGAGGGCGCGGGTTAGTGTGAGCGTACGGGTTAGGGTTAGGGCACGGGTGAGGGGAAGGCTTCGGGGAAGGGTTAGGTTTAGGGTTCGGGCTAGGGTGAGGGTTAGGGGACGGGGACGGTTTAGGGTCCAGGTGAGGGTACGACAACAGTTTAGGGGGAGCGTACGTGTTAGGGCGCGGGTTAGTGTGAGCGTACGGTTTAGGATTAGGGGACGGGTGAGGGGAAGGCTTCGGGGAAGGGTTAGGTTTAGGGTTCGGGCTAGGGTTAGGGATAGGGGATGGGGACGGTTTAGGGTCCAGTTGAGAGTAAGACAGCGCTTTAGGGGGAGGGTACGTGTGAGGGCGCGGGTTAGTGTGAGCCTACGGTTTAGGATTAGGGGACGGATGAGGGGAAGGCTTCGGGGAAGTGTTAGGGTTAGGGTTCGGGCTAGGGTTAGCGTTAGAGGACAGGGACCGTTTAGGTTGCAGGTGAGGGTACGACAACGCTTTAGGTGGAGCGTACATGTGAGGGCGGGGGTTAGGGTGAGCGTACGGGTTAGGATTAGGGGACGGGTGAGGGGAAGGCTTCGGGGAAGTGTTAGGGTTAGGGTTCGGGCTAGGGTTAGGGTTAGGGGACGGGGACGGTTTAGGGTCCAGGTGAGGGTACCACAACGGTTTAGGGGGAGCGTACGTGTGTGGGCGCGGGTTAGTGTGAGCGTACGGGTTAGCGTTAGGGGACGGGTGAGGGGAAGGCTTCGGGGAAGGGTTAGGGTTAGGGTTCGGGTTTGGGTTAGGGTTAGGGTACGGGGACGGTTTAGGGTCCAGGTGAGGGTACGACAACGGTTTAGGGGGAGCATACGTGTGAGGGCGAGGGTTAGTGTGAGCGTACGGGTTACGGTTAGGGCACGGGTGAGGGGAAGGCTTCGGGGACGGGTTAGGGTTAGGGTTCGGGCTAGGGTTAGGGTTAGGGGAAGGGGACGGTTTAGGGTCCATGTGAGGGTACGACAACAGTTTAGGGGGAGCGTACGTGTGAGGGCGCGGGTTAGTGTGAGCGTACGGGTTAGGATTAGGGGACGGGTGAGGGGAAGTTTTCGGGGAAGGGTTAGGGTTAGGGTTCGGGCTAGGGTTAGGTTTAGGGGACGGGGACGGTTTAGGATCCAGTTGAGAGTAAGACAGCACTTTAGGGGGAGGGTACGTGTGAGGGCACGGGTTAGTGTGAGCCTACGGTTTAGGATTAGGGGTCGGGTGAGGGGAAGGCTTCGGGGAAGGGTTAGGGTTAGGGTTCGGGCTAGGGTTAGGGTTAGGGGACAGGGACAGTTTAGGTTGCAGGTGAGGGTACGACAACGCTTTAGGGGGAGTGTACATGTGAGGGGGCGGGTTAGTGTGTGCGTACGGGTTAGGATTAGGGGACGGGTGAGGGGAAGGCTTCGGGGAAGTTTTAGGGTTAGGGTTCGGGCTAGGGTTAGGGTGAGGGTACGGGGACGGTTTAGGGTCCAGGTGAGGTTACGACAACGGTTTATCGGGAGCTTACGTGTGAGGGCGCGGGTTAGTGTGAGCGTATGATTTAGGATTAGGGGACGGGTGAGGGGAAGGCTTCGGGGAATTGTTAGGGTTAGGTTTCGGGCTAGGTTTAGGGTTAGGGGATGGGGACGGTTTAGGGGGAGCGTACGTGTGAGGGCGCGGGTTAGTGTGAGCGTACGGGTTAGGATTAGGGGACGGGTGAGGGGAAGGCTTCGGGGAAGGTTTAGGGTTAGGGTTAGGGTTAGGGGACGGGGACGGTTTAGGGTCCATGTGAGGGTACGACAACAGTTTAGGGGGAGCGTACGTGTGAGGGCGCGGGTTAGTGTGAGCGTACGTGTTAGGATTAGGGGACAGGTGAGGGGAAGGCTTCGGGGAAGGGTTAGGGTTAGGGTTCGGGCTAGGGTTAGTGTTAGGGGACGGGGACGGTTTAGGGTCCAGGTGAGGGTACGACAACGGCTTAGGGGGAGCGTACGTGTGAGGGCGCGTGTTAGTGTGAGCGTACGGGTTAGGATTAGGGGACGGGTTAGGGGAAGGCTTCAGGGAAGTATTAGGTTTAGGGTTCGGGCTAGGGTTAGTGTTAGGGAACGGGGACGGTTTAGGGTCCAGGTGAGGGTACGACAACGGCTTAGGGGGAGCGTACGTGTGAGGGCACGGGTTAGTGTGAGTGTACGGGTTAGGATTAGGGGACGGGTGAGGGGAAGGCTTCGGGGAAGGGTTAGGTTTAGGGTTCGGGCTAGGGTTAGGGTTAGGGGACGGGGACGGTTTAGGGTCCTGGTGAGGGTACCACAACGGTTTAGGGAGAAAGTATGTGTGAGGGCGCGGGTTAGTGTGAGTGTACGGGTTAGGATTAGGGGATGGGTGAGGGGAAGGCTTCGGGGAAGGCTTAGGGTTAGGGTTCAGGCTAGGATTAGGGGACGGGGACGGGGACGGTTTAGGGTCCAGGTGAGGTTGCGACAACGGTTTACGGGGAGCGTACATGTGAGAGACGCAGGGTTAGTGTGAGCGTATGCGTTAGGATTAGGGGACGGGTGAGGGGAAGGCTTCGGGGAAGGGTTAGGGTTAGGGTTCGGGCTAGGGTTAGGGTTAGGGGACGGGGACGGTTTAGGGTCCATGTGAGGGTACGACAACGGTTTAGGGGGAGTGTGCGTGTGAGGGCGCAGGTTAGTGTGAGCGTACGGGTTAGGATTGTGGGACGGGTGAGGGGAAGGCTTCGGGGAAGTGTTAGGTTTAGGGTTCGGGCTAGGGTTAGTGTTAGGGGACGGGGACAGTTTAGGGTCCAGGTGAGGGTACGAGTATGGTTTAGGGGGAGCGTACGTGTGAGGGCGTGGGTTAGTGTGAGCGTACAGGTTAGGATTATGGGACGGGTGAGGGGAAGGCTTTGGGGAAGGTTTAGGGTTAGGGTTCGGGCTAGGGTTAGTGTTAGGGATCGGGGACGGTTTAGGGTACAGGTGAGGGTACGACAACGGTTTAGGGGGAGCGTACGTGTGAGGGAGCGTGTTAGTGTGAGCGTACGGGTTAGGATTAGGGGACGCGTGAGGGGAAGGCTTCGGGGAAGTGTTAGGTTTAGGGTTCGGGCTAGGGTTCGGGTTAGGGAATGGGGACGGTTTAGGGTCCAGGTGAGGGTACGACAACGGTTTAGGGGGAGCGTACATGTGAGGGCACGGGTTAGTGTGAGCGTACGGGTTAGGATTAGGGGACGGGTGAGGGGAAGGCTTCGGGGAAGGGTTAGGTTTAGGGTTCGGGCTAGGGTTAGGGTTCGGGGACGGGGACGGGGACGATTTAGGGTCCAGGTGAGGGTACGACAACGGTTTAAGGGGAGCGTATGTATGAGGGCACGGGTTACTGTGAGCGTACGGGTTAGGATTAGGGGACGGGTGAGGGGAAGGCTTCGGGGAAGGGTTAGGGTTAGGGTTCTGGCTAGGCTTAGGGCTAGGGTACGGGGACGGTTTAGGTTCCAGGTGAGGGTATGACAACGGTTTAGGGGAAGCGTACGTGTGAGGGCGCGGGTTAGTGTGAGCATACGGGTTAGCATTAGGGGACGGGTGAGGGGAAGGCTTCGGGGAAGTGTTAGGGTTAGGGTTCGGGCTAGGGTTAGGGTTAGGGGACGGGGACGGTTTAGGGTCCAGTTGAGGGTACGACAGCGCTTTAGGGGGAGGGTACGTGTGAGGGCGTGGGTTAGTGTGAGCGTAAGGTTTAGGATTAGGGGACGGGTGAGGGGAAGGCTTCGGGGAAGTGTTAAGGTTAGGTTTCGGGCTAGGGTTAGGATTAGGGGACGGGGAATGTTTACGGTCCAGGTGAGGATACGACAACGGTTTAGGGGGAGCGTATGTGTGAGGGCGCGGGTTAGTGTGAGCGTATGTGTTAGGATTAGCGGATGGGTGAGAGGAAGGCTTCGGGGAAGGGTTAGGTTTAGGGTTCTGGCTAGGGTTAGGGTTAGGGGACGGGGACGTTTTAGGGTCCAGGTGAGGGTACGACAGCGGTTTAGGGGGAGCGTACGTGTGAGGGCGCGGGTTAGTGTGTGCATATGTGTTAGGATTAGGGGACGGGTGAGGGGAAGGCTTCGGGGAAGCGTTAGGTTTAGGGTTCGGGCTAGGGTTAGGGTTAGGGGACGGGGACGGTTTAGGGTCCAGGTGAGGTTACGACAACGGTTTACGGGGAGCGTACGTGTGAGGGCGCAGGTTAGTGTGAGCGTATGGGTTAGGATTAGGGGACGGGTGAGGGGAAGGCTTCGGGGAAGGGTTAGCGTTAGGGTTCGGGCTAGGGTTAGGGTTAGGGGATGGGGACGGTTTAGGGTCCAGGTGAGGGTACGACAACATTTTAGGGGGAGCGTACGTGTGAGGGCGCGGGTTAGTGTGAGCGTATGTGTTAGGATTAGGGGATGGGTGAGGGGAAGGCTTCGGGGAAGGGTTAGGTTTAGGGTTCGGGCTAGGGTTAGGGTTAGGGGACGGGGACGTTTTAGGGTCCAGGTGAGGGTACGACAGCGGTTTAGGGGGAGCGTACGTGTGAGGGCGCGGGTTAGTGTGTGCATATGGGTTAGGATTAGGGGACGGGTGAGGGGACGGCTTCGGGGAAGCGTTAGGTTTAGGGTTCGGGCTAGGGTTAGGGTTAGGGGACGGGGACGGTTTAGGGTCCAGGTGAGGGTACGACAACGTTTTAGGGGGAGCGAACGTGTGAGGGCGCGGGTTAGTGTGAGGGTACGTGTTAGGCTTAGGGGACGGGTGAGAGGAAGGCTTCGGGGAAGGGTTAGGGTTAGGGTTCAGGCTAGGATTAGGGGACGGGGACGGGGACGGTTTAGGGTCCAGGTGAGGTTACGACAACGGTTTACGGGGAGCGTACATGTGAGAGACGCAGGGTTAGTGTGAGCGTATGCGTTAGGATTAGGGGACGGGTGAGGGGAAGGCTTCGGGGAAGGGTTAGGGTTAGGGTTCGGGCTAGGGTTAGGGTTAGGGGACGGGGACGGTTTAGGGTCCATGTGAGGGTACGACAACGGTTTAGGGGGAGTGTGCGTGTGAGGGCGCAGGTTAGTGTGAGCGTACGGGTTAGGATTGGGGGACGGGTGAGGGGAAGGCTTCGGGGAAGGGTTAGGTTTAGGGTTCGGGCTAGGGTTCGGGTTAGGGAATGGGGACGGTTTAGGGTCCAGGTGAGGGTACGACAACGGTTTAGGGGGAGCGTACATGTGAGGGCACGAGTTAGTGTGAGCGTACGGGTTAGGATTAGGGGACGGGTGAGGGGAAGGCTTCGGGGAAGGGTTAGGTTTAGGGTTCGGGCTAGGGTTAGGGTTCGGGGACGGGGACGGGGACGATTTAGGGTCCAGGTGAGGGTACGACAACGGTTTAAGGAGAGCGTATGTATGAGGGCACGGGTTACTGTGAGCGTACGGGTTAGGATTAGGGGACGGGTGAGGGGAAGGCTTCGGGGAAGGGTTAGGGTTAGGGTTCTGGCTAGGCTTAGGGCTAGGGTACGGGGACGGTTTAGGTTCCAGGTGAGGGTATGACAACGGTTTAGGGGAAGCGTACGTGTGAGGGCGCGGGTTAGTGTGAGCATACGGGTTAGCATTAGGGGACGGGTGAGGGGAAGGCTTCGGGGAAGTGTTAGGGTTAGGTTTCGGGCTAGGGTTAGGATTAGGGGACGGGGAATGTTTACGGTCCAGGTGAGGATACGACAACGGTTTAGGGGGAGCGTATGTGTGAGGGCGCGGGTTAGTGTGAGCGTATGTGTTAGGATTAGGGGATGGGTGAGGGGAAGGCTTCGGGGAAGGGTTAGGTTTAGGGTTCGGGCTAGGGTTAGGGTTAGGGGACGGGGACGTTTTAGGGTCCAGGTGAGGGTACGACAGCGGTTTAGGGGGAGCGTACGTGTGAGGGCGCGGGTTAGTGTGTGCATATGGGTTAGGATTAGGGGACGGGTGAGGGGAAGGCTTCGGGGAAGCGTTAGGTTTAGGGTTCGGGCTAGGGTTAGGGTTAGGGGACGGGGACGGTTTAGGGTCCAGGTGAGGTTACGACAACGGTTTACGGGGAGCGTACGTGTGAGGGCGCAGGTTAGTGTGAGCGTATGGGTTAGGATTAGGGGACGGGTGAGGGGAAGGCTTCGGGGAAGGGTTAGCGTTAGGGTTCGGGCTAGGGTTAGGGTTAGGGGATGGGGACGGTTTAGGGTCCAGGTGAGAGTACGACAACATTTTAGGGGGAGCGTACGTGTGAGGGCGCGGGTTAGTGTGAGCGTATGTGTTAGGATTAGGGGATGGGTGTGGGGAAGGCTTCGGGGAAGGGTTAGGTTTAGGGTTCGGGCTAGGGTTAGGGTTAGGGGACGGGGACGTTTTAGGGTCCAGGTGAGGGTACGACAGCGGTTTATGGGGAGCGTACGTGTGAGGGCGCAGGTTAGTGTGTGCATATGGGTTAGGATTAGGGGACGGGTGAGGGGACGGCTTCGGGGAAGCGTTAGGTTTAGGGTTCGGGCTAGGGTTAGGGTTAGGGGACGGGGACGGTTTAGGGTCCAGGTGAGTGTACGACAACGTTTTAGGGGGAGTGAATGTGTGAGGGCGCGGGTTAGTGTGAGGGTACGTGTTAGGATTACGGGACGGGTGAGGGGAAGGCTTCGTGGAAGGGTTCGGGCTAGGGTTCGGGCTAGGGTTAGGGTTAGGGGACGGGGACGGTTTAGGGTCCAGGTGAGGTTACGACAAAGGTTTACGGGGAGCGTACGTGTGAGGGCGCAGGTTAGTGTGAGCGTATGGGTTAGGATTAGGGGACGGGTGAGGGGAAGGCTTCGGGGAAGGGTTAGGTTTAGGGTTCGGGCTAGGGTTAGTGTTAGGGGACGGGGACGGTTTAGGGTCCAGGTGAGGGTACGACAACGGTTTAGGGGGAGCGTATGTGTGAGGGCACGGGTTACTGTGAGCGTACGGGTTAGGATTAGGGGACGGGTGAGGGGAAGGCTTCGGGGAAGGGTTAGGGTTAAGGTTCTGGCTAGGCTTAGGGCTAGGGGACGGGGACGGTTTAGGTTCCAGCTGAGGGTATGACAACGGTTTAGGGGAAGCGTACGTGTGAGGGTGCGGGTTAGTGTGAGCGTACGGGTTAGAATTAGGGGACGGGTGAGGGGAAGGCTTCGGGGAAGGGTTAGGGTTAGGGTTCGGGCTAGGGTTAGGGTTAGGGGACGGGGACAGTTTAGGGGCCAGTTGAGGGTACGACAGCGCTTTAGGGGGAGGGTACGTGTGAGGGCGTGGGTTAGTGTGAGCGTAAAGTTTAGGATTAGGGCACGGGTGAGGGGAAGGCTTCGGGGAAGTGTTAGGGTTAGGTTTCTGGCTAGGGTTAGGATTAGGGGACGGGAAAGGTTTAGGGTCCAGGTGAGGTACGACAACGCTTTAGGGGGAGGGTACGTGTGAGGGCGCGGGTTAGTGTGAGCGTACGGGTTAGGATTAGTGGAAGGGTGAGGGGAAGGCTTCGGGGAAGGGTTAGGCTTAGGGTTCGGGCTAGGGTTAGGGTTAGGGTACGGGGACGGTTTAGGGTCCAGGTGAGGGTATGACAACGCTTTAGGGGGACGGTACGTGTGAGGGCGCGGGTTAGTGTGAGCGTACGGGTTAGGATTAGGGGACGGGTGAGGGGAAGGCTTCGGGGAAGGGTTAAGGTTAGGGTTCGGGCTAGTGTTAGGGTTAGGGATCGGGGATGGTTTAGGGTCCAGGTGAGGGTACGACAACGCTTTAGGGGGAGGGTACGTGTGAGGGCGCGGGTTAGTGTGAGCGTACGGGTTAGGATTAGTGGAAGGGTGAGGGGAAGGCTTCGGGGAAGGGTTAGGCTTAGGGTTCGGGCTAGGGTTAGGGATAGGGGACGGGGACGGTTTAGGGTCCAGGTGAGGGTATGACAACGCTTTAGGGGGAGGGTACGTGTGAGGGCGCGGATTAGTGTGAGCGTACGGGATAGGATTAGGGGACGGGTGAGGGGAAGGCTTTGGGGAAGGGTTAGGGTTAGGGTTCAGGCTAGGGTTAGTTTTAGGGGACGGGGACTGTTTACGGTCCAGGTGAGGATACGACAACGGTTTAGGGGGAGCGTACGTGTGAGGGCGCGGGTTAGTGTGAGCGTATGTGTTAGGATTAGGGGATGGGTGAGGGGAAGGCTTCGGGGAAGTGTTAGGTTTAGGGTTCGGGCTAGGGTTAGGGTTAGGGGACGGGGACGTTTTAGGGTCCAGGTGAGGGTACGACAGCGGTTTAGGGGGAGCGTACGTGTGAGGGCGCGGGTTAGTGTGTGCATATGGGTTAGGATTAGGGGACGGGTGAGGGGACGGCTTCGGGGAAGCGTTAGGTTTAGGGTTCGGGCTAGGGTTAGGGTTAGGAGACGGGGACGGTTTAGGGTCCAGGTGAGTGTACGACAACGTTTTAGGGGGAGCGAATGTGTGAGGGCGCGGGTTAGTGTGAGGGTACGTGTTAGGCTTAGGGGACGGGTGAGAGGAAGGCTTCGGGGAAGGGTTAGGGTTAGGGTTCGGGCTAGGGTTAGGGTTAGGGGACGGGGAAGGTTTAGGGTCCAGGTGAGGGTACGACAACATTTTAGGGGAAGCGTACGTGTGAGCGCGTGGGTTAGTGTGAGCGTACGGGTTAGGATTAGGGGACGGGTGAGGGGAAGGCTTCGTGGAAGTGTTCGGGCTAGGGTTCGGGCTAGGTTTAGGGTTAGGGGACGGGGACGGTTTAGGGTCCAGGTGAGGTTACGACAACGGTTTACGGGGAGCGTACGTGTGAGGGCGCAGGTTAGTGTGAGCGTATGGGTTAGGATTAGGGGACGGGTGAGGGGAAGGCTTCGGGGAAGTGTTAGGTTTAGGGTTCGGGCTAGGGTTAGTGTTAGGGGACGGGGACGGTTTAGGGTCCAGGTGAGGGTACGACAACGGTTTAGGGGGAGCGTATGTGTGAGGGCACGGGTTACTGTGAGCGTACGGGTTAGGATTAGGGGACGGGTGAGGGGAAGGCTTCGGGGAAGGGTTAGAGTTAGGGTTCTGGCTAGGCTTAGGGCTAGGGGACGGGGACGGTTTAGGTTCCAGCTGAGGGTATGACAACGGTTTAGGGGAAGCGTACGTGTGAGGGTGCGTGTTAGTGTGAGCGTACGGGTTAGAATTAGGGGACGGGTGAGGGGATGGCTTCGGGGAAGTGTTAGGGTTAGGGTTCGGGCTAGGGTTAGGGTTAGGGGACGAAGACGGTTTAGGGTCCAGTTGAGTGTACGACAGCGCTTTAGGGGGAGGGTACGTGTGAGGGCGTGGGTTAGTGTGAGCGTAAAGTTTAGGATTAGGGCACGGGTGAGGGGAAGGCTTCGGGGAAGTGTTAGGGTTAGGTTTCTGGCTAGGGTTAGGATTAGGGGACGGGAAAGGTTTAGGGTCCAGGTGAGGTACGACAACGCTTTAGGGGGAGGGTACGTGTGAGGGCGCGGGTTAGTGTGAGCGTACGGGTTAGGATTAGTGGAAGGGTGAGGGGAAGGCTTCGGGGAAGGGTTAGGCTTAGGGTTCGGGCTAGGGTTAGGGTTAGGGTACGGGGACGGTTTAGGGTCCAGGTGAGGGTATGACAACGCTTTAGGGGGAGGGTACGTGTGAGGGCGCGGGTTAGTGTGAGCGTACGGGTTAGGATTAGGGGACGGGTGAGGGGAAGGCTTCGGGGAAGGGTTAGGGTTAGGGTTCGGGCTAGGGTTAGTGTTAGCGGACGGGGACGGTTTCCAGTCCAGGTGAGGATACGACAACGGTTTAGGGGGAGCGTACGTGTGAGGGCGCGGGTTAGTGTGTGCATATGGGTTAGGATTAGGGGACGGGTGAGGGGAAGGCTTCGGGGAAGCGTTAGGTTTAGGGTTCGGGCTAGGGTTAGGGTTAGGGTACGGGGACGGTTTAGGGTCCAGGTGGGGGTACGACAACGGTTTAGGGGGAGCGAAAGTGTGAGGGCGCGGGTTAGTGTAAGGGTACGTTTTAGGATTAGGGGACGAGTGAGGGGAAGGATTCAGGGAAGGGTTAGTGTTAGGGTTTGGGCTAGGGTTAGGTTTATGGGACGGGGACGGTTTAGGGACCAGGTGAGGGTACGACAACGGTTTAGGCGGAGCGTACGTGTGAGGGCGCAGGTTAGTGTGCGCGTACGGGTTAGGAATAGGGGACGGGTGAGGGGAAGGCTTCGGGGAAGGGTTAGGGTTAGGGTTCGGGCTAGGGTTAGGGTTAGGGGACAGGGACGGTTTAGGTCCAGGTGAGTTTACGACAACAGTTTAGGGGGAGCGTACGTGTGAGGGCGTGGGTTAGTGTGAGCGTATGGTTTAGGATTAGGGGACGGGTGAGGGGCAGGCTTCGGGGAATGGTTAGGGTTAGGGTTCGAGCTAGGGTTAAGGTTAGGGTACGGGGATGGTTTAGGGTCCAGATGAGGGTACGACAACGCTTTAGGAGGAGGGTACATGTGAGGGTGCGTATTAGTGTGAGCGTACGGGTTAGGGTTAGGGGACGGGTGAGGGGAAGGCTTCGGGGAAGGGTTAGGGTTAGGGTTCTGACTAAGCTTAGGGCTAGGGGACGCGGACGGTTTAGGGTCCTGGTGAGGGTATGACAACGGTTTAGGGGGAGCGTACGTGTGAGGGCGCGGGTTAGTGTGAGCGTACGGGTTAGAATTAGGGGACTGGTGAGGGGAAGGCTTCGGGGAAGTGTTAGGGTTAGGGTTCAGGCTAGGGTTAGGCTTACGGGACGGGGACGGTTTAGGGTCCAGTTGAGGGTACGACAGCGCTTTAGGGGGAGGGTACGTGTGAGGGTGTGGGTTAGTGTGAGCGTACGGGTTAGGATTACGGGACGGGTGAGTGGAAGGTTTTGGGGAAGTGTTAGGGCAAGTGTTCGGGCTAGGGTTAGGGTTAGGGGACGGGGAAGGTTTAGGGTCCAGGTGAGGGTACGACAACGCTTTAGGGGGAGGGTACCTGTGAGGGCGCGGGATAGTGTGTGCGTACGGGTTAGCATTAGGGGAAGGGTGAGGGGAAGGCTTCGGGGAAGGGTTAGAGTTAGGGTTCGGGCTAGGTTAAGGGTTAGGGGACGGGGACGGTTTAGGGTCCAGATGAGGGTACGACAACGCTTTAGGGGGAGGGTACGTGTGAGGGCGCGGGTTAGTGTGAGCCTACGGGTTAGGATTAGGGGACGGGTGAGGGGAAGGCTTCGGGGAAGCGTTAGGTTTAGGGTTCGGGCCAGGGTTAGGTTTAGGGGACGGGGACGGTTTACAGTCCAGGTGAGGATACGACAACGGTTTAGGGGGAGCGTACGTGTGAGGGCGCGGGTTAGTGTGAACGTATGGGTTAGGATTAGGGGATGGGTGAGGGGAAGGCTTCGGGGAAGGGTTAGGTTTAGGGTTCGGGCTAGGGTTAGGGTTAGGGGACGGGGACGGTTTAGGGTCCATGTGAGGGTACGACAATGGTTTAGGGGCAGTGTGCGTGTGAGGGCGCAGGTTAGTGTGAGCGTACGGGTTAGGATTGGGGGACGGGTGAGGGGAAGGCTTCGGGGAAGGGTTAGGGTTAGGGTTCGGGCTAGGGTTAGTGTTAGGGGACGGGGACAGTTTAGGGTCCAGGTGAGGGTACCAGTATGGTTTAGGGGGAGCGTACGTTTGAGGGCGTGGGTTAGTGTGAGCGTACGGGTTAGGATTATGGGACGGGTGAGGGGAAGGCTTTGGGGAAGGGTTAGGGTTAGGGTTCGGGCTAGGGTTAGGGTTAGGGATCGGGGACGGTTTAGGGTACAGGTGAGGGTACGACAACGGTTTAGGGGGAGCGTACGTGTGAGGGAGCGTGTTAGTGTGAGCGTACGGGTTAGGATTAGGGGACGGGTGAGGGGAAGGCTTCGGGGAAGTGTTAGGTTTAGGGTTCGGGCTAGGGTTAGGGTTAGGGAATGGGGACGGTTTAGGGTCCAGGTGAGGGTACGACAACGGTTTAGGGGGAGCGTACATGTGAGGGCACGGTTTAGTGTGAGCGTACGGGTTAGGATTAGGGGACGGGTGAGGGGAAGCCTTCGGGGAAGGGTTAGGTTTAGGGTTCGGGCTAGGGTTAGGGTTCGGGGACGGGGACGGGGACGATTTAGGGTCCAGGTGAGGGTACGACAACGGTTTAGGGGGAGCGTATGTGTGAGGGCGCGGGTTAGTGTGAGCGTATGTGTTAGGATTAGGGGATGTGTGAGGGGAAGGCTTCGGGGAAGGGTTAGGTTTAGGGTTCGGGCTAGGGTTAGGGTAAGGGGACGGGGACGTTTTAGGGTCCAGGTGAGGGTACGACAGCGGTTTAGGGGGAGCGTACGTGTGAGGGCGCGGGTTAGTGTGTGCATATGGGTTAGGATTAGGGGAAGGGTGAGGGGAAGGCTTCGGGGAAGCGTTAGGTTTAGGTTTCGGGCTAGGGTTAGGGTTAGGGGACGGGGACGGTTTAGGGTCCAGGTGAGGTTACGACAAAGGTTTACGGGGAGCGTACGTGTGAGGGCGCAGTTTAGTTTGAGCGTATGGGTTAGGATTAGGGGACGGGTGAGGGGAAGGCTTCGGGGAAGGGTTAGCGTTAGGGTTCGGGCTAGGGTTAGGGTTAGGGGATGGGGACGGTTTAGGGTCCAGGTGAGGGTACGACAACATTTTAGGGGGAGCGTACGTGTGAGGGCGCGGGTTAGTGTGAGCGTACGGGTTAGGATTAGGGGACGGATGAGGGGAAGGCTTCGGGGAAGTGTTAGGTTTAGGGTTCGGGCTAGGGTTAGGGTTAGGGGACGGGGACGGTTTAGGGTACAGGTGAGGGTACGAGTATGGTTTAGGGGGAGCGTACGTGTGAGGGCGTGAGTTAGTGTGAGCGTACGGGTTAGGATTAGGGGACGGGTGAGGGGAAGGCTTCGTGGAAGGGTTCGGGCTAGGGTTAGGGTTAGGGGACGGGGACGGTTTAGGTTCCATGTGAGGGTACGACAACGGTTTAGGGGGAGCGTACATGTGAGGGCGCGGGTTAGTGTGAGCGTACGGGTTAGGATTAGGGGACGGGTGAGGGGAAGGCTTCGGGGAAGGGTTAGGGTTAGGGTTCGGGCTAGGGTTAGGGTTAGGGATCGGGGACGGTTTAGGGTCCAGGTGAGGGTACGACAACGCTTTAGGGGGAGGGTACGTGTGAGGGCGCGGGTTAGTGTGAGCGTACGGGTTAGGATTAGTGGAAGGGTGAGGGGAAGTCTTCGGGGAAGGGTTAGGCTTAGGGTTCGGGCTAGCGTTAGGATTAGGGGACGGGGACGGTTTAGGGTCCAGGTGAGGGTATGACAACGCTTTAGTGGGAGGGTACGTGTGAGGGCGCGGGTTAGTGTGAGCGTACGGGTTAGGATTAGGGGACGGGTGAGGGGAAGGCTTTGGGGAAGTGTTAGGGTTAGGGTTCAGGCTAGGGTTAGTTTTAGGGGACGGGGACGGTTTACGGTCCAGGTGAGGATACGACAACGGTTTAGGGGGAGCGTACGTGTGAGGGCGCGGGTTAGTGTGAGCGTATGTGTTAGGATTAGGGGATGGGTGAGGGGAAGGCTTCGGGGAAGGGTTAGGTTTAGGGTTCGGGCTAGGGTTAGGGTTAGGGGACGGGGACGTTTTAGGGTCCAGGTCAGGGTACGACAGCGGTTTAGGGGGAGCGTACGTGTGAGGGCGCGGGTTAGTGTGTGCATATGGGTTAGGATTAGGGGACGGATGAGGGGACGGCTTCGGGGAAGCGTTAGGTTTAGGGTTCGGGCTAGGGATAGGGTTAGGGGACGGGGACGGTTTAGGGTCCAGTTGAGGGTACGACAGCGCTTTAGGGGGAGGGTACGTGTGAGGGCGTGTGTTAGTGTGAGCGTAAAGTTTAGGATTAGGGCACGGGTGAGGGGAAGGCTTCGGGGAAGTGTTAGGGTTAGGTTTCTGGCTAGGGTTAGGATTAGGGGGTGGGAAAGGTTTAGGGTCCAGGTGAGGTACGACAACGCTTTAGGGGGAGGGTACGTGTGAGGGCGCGGGTTAGTGTGAGCGTACGGGTTAGGATTAGTGGAAGGGTGAGGGGAAGGCTTCGGGGAAGTGTTAGGGTTAGGGTTCGGGCTAGGGTTAGTGTTAGCGGACGGGGACGGTTTACAGTCCAGGTGAGGATACGACAACGGTTTAGGGGGAGCGTACGTGTGAGGGCGCGGGTTAGTGTGTGCATATGGGTTAGGATTAGGGGACGGGTGAGGGGAAGGCTTCGGGGAAGCGTTAGGTTTAGGGTTCGGGCTAGGGTTAGGGTTAGGGGACGGGGACGGTTTAGGGTCCAGGTGAGGGTTCGAGTATGGTTTAGGGGGAGCGTACGTGTGAGGGCGTGGGTTAGTGTGAGCGTACGGGTTAGGATTAGGGGACGGGTGAGGGGAAGGCTTCGTTGAAGTGTTCGGGCTAGGGTTAGGGTTAGGGGACGGGGACGGTTTAGGTTCCATGTGAGGGTACGACAACGGTTTAGGGGGAGCGTACATGTGAGGGCGCGGGTTAGTGTGAGCGTACGGGTTAGGATTAGGGGACGGGTGAGGGGAAGGCTTCGGGGAAGCATTAGGTTTAGGGTTCGGGCTACGGTTAGGGTTAGGGTAAGGGGACGGTTTAGGGTCCAGGTGGGGGTACGACAACAGTTTAGGGAGAGCGAAAGTGTGAGGGCGCGGGTTAGTGTAAGGGTACGTTTTAGGATTAGGGGACGGGTGAGGGGAAGGCTTCGGGGAAGGGTTAATGTTAGGGTTCAGGCTAGGGTTAGGGTTAGGGGACGGGGACGGTTTAGGGTCCAGGTGAGGGTACGACAACATTTTAGGGGAAGCGTACGTGTGAGGGCGTGGGTTAGTGTGAGCGTACGGGTTCGGATTAGGGGACGGGTGAGGGGAAGGCTTCAGGGAAGGGTTAGGGTTAGGGTTCGGGCTAGGGTTAGGGTTAGGGGACGGGGACGGTTTAGGGTCCAGGTGAGGGTACAACAACGGTTTAGGGGGAGCGTACGTGTGAGGGCGTGGGTTACTGTGGGCGTACGGGTTAGGATTAGGGGACGGTTGAGGGGAGGGCTTCGGGGAAGTGTTAGGGTTAGGGTTCGGGCTAGGGTTAGGGTTAGGGGACAGGGACGGTTTAGGGTCCAGGTAAGGGTACGACAACGCTTTAGGGGGAGCGTACGTGTGAGGGCTTGGGTTAGTGTGAGCGTACGGGTTAGGATTAGGGGACGGGTGAGGGGAAGGCTTTGGGGAAGGGTTAGGGTTAGCGTTCGGGCTAAGGCTAGGGTTAGGTTTAGGGGACGGGGATCATTT
The DNA here is from genome assembly GCF_964270905.1 of Leucopleurus acutus. Lineage (NCBI taxonomy): Eukaryota > Metazoa > Chordata > Mammalia > Artiodactyla > Delphinidae > Leucopleurus > Leucopleurus acutus. The sequence continues at coordinate 61,521 of NW_028138998.1, forward strand.
TGTGTCCAGGTTAGGGTACGACAACGGTTTAGGGGGAGCGTACGTGTGAGGGCGTGGGTTAGTGTGAGCGTACGGGTTAGGATTAGGGCACGGGTGAGGGGAAGGCTTCGGGGAAGGATTAGGGTTAGGGTTCGTGCTAGGGTTAGGGGACGGGGACGGGGACGGTTTATGGTCCAGGTGAGGTTACGACAACGGTTTACGGGGAGGATACGTGTGAGGGCGCGGGTTAGTGTGAGCGTGTGGGTTAGGATTAGGGGACGGGTGAGGGGAAGGATTCAGGGAAGAGTTAGTGTTAGGGTTCGGGCTAGGGTTAGGTTTATGGGACGGGGACGGTTTAGGGACCAGGTGAGGGTACGACAACGGTTTAGGCGGAGCGTACGTGTGAGGGCGCAGGTTAGTGTGAGCGTACGGGTTAGGATTAGGGGACGGGTGAGGGGAAGGCTTCGGGGAAGGGTTAGGGTTAGGGTTAGGGTTCGGGCTAGGGTTAGGGTTAGGGGACATAGACGGTTTAGGTCCAGGTGAGTTTACGACAACAGTTTAGGGGGAACGTACGTGTGAGGGCGTGGGTTAGTGTGAGCGTATGGTTTAGGATTAAGGGACGGGTGAGGGGCAGGCTTCGGGGAATGGTTAGGGTTAGGGTTCGAGCTAGGGTTAGGGTTAGGGGATGTGGACGGTTTAGGGTCCTGGTGAGGGTATGACAACGGTTTAGGGGGAGCGTACGTGTGAGGGCGCGGGTTAGTGTGAGCGTACGGGTTAGAATTAGGGGACGGGTGAGGGGAAGGCTTCGGAGAAGTGTTAGGGTTAGGGTTCAGGCTAGGGTTAGGCTTACGGGATGGGGACGGTTTAGGGTCCAGCTGAGGGTACGACAGCGCTTTAGGGGGAGTGTACGTGTGAGGATGTGGGTTAGTGTGAGCGTACGGGTTAGGATTATGGGACGGGTGAGGGGAAGGTTTTGGGGAAGTGTTAGGGCAAGTGTTCGGGCTAGGGTTAGGGTTAGGGGACGGGGAAGGTTTAGGGTCCAGGTGAGGGTACGACAACGCTTTAGGGGGAGGGTACCTTGAGGGCGCGGGATAGTGTGAGCGTACGTGTTAGGATTAGGGGAAGGGTGAGGGGAAGGCTTCGGGGAAGGGTTAGAGTTAGGGTTCGGGCTTGGTTAAGGGTTAGGGGACGGGGACGGTTTAGGGTCCAGATGAGGGTACGACAACGCTTTAGGGGGAGGGTAAGTGTGAGGGCGCGGGTTAGTGTGAGCCTACGGGTTAGGATTAGGGGACGGGTGAGGGGAAGGCTTCGGGGAAGCGTTAGGTTTAGGGTTCGGGCCAGGGTTAGGTTTAGGGGACGGGGACGGTTTACGGTCCAGGTGAGGATACGACAACGGTTTAGGGGGAGCGTACGTGTGAGGGCACGGGTTAGTGTGAGCATATGTGTTAGGATTAGGGGACGGGTGAGGGGAAGGCTTCGGGGAAGGGTTAGGTTTAGGGTTCGGGCTAGGGTTATGGTTAGGGGACGGGGACGTTTTAGGGTCCAGGTGAGGTTACGACAACGGTTTAGGGGCAGCGTACGTGTGAGGGCACGGGTTAGTGTGAGCATATGTGTTAGGATTAGGGGACGGTGAGGGGAAGGCTTCGGGGAAGCGTAAGTTTTAGGGTACGGGCTAGGGTTAGGGTTAGGGGACGGGGACGGTTTAGGGACCAGGTCAGGGTATGACAACAGTTTAGGGGGAGCGTACGTGTGAGGGCGTTGGTTAGTGTGAGCTTATGGTTTAGGATTAGGGGACGGGTGAGGGGCAGGCTTCGGGGAATGTTTACGGTTAGGGTTCGAGCTAGGGTTAAGGTTAGGTTACGGGGATGGTTTATGGTCCAGATGAGGGTACGACAACGATTTAGGAGGAGGGTACGTGTGAGGGTGTGGGTTAGTGTGAGCGTTCGGGTTAGGATTAGGGGACGGGTGAGGGGAAGGCTTCGGGGAAGGGTTAGGGTTAGGGTTCGGGCTAGGTTTAGGGTTAGGGGACGGGGACGGTTTAGGGTCCAGGTGAGGGTACGACAACGCTTTAGGGGGAGGCTACGTGTGAGGGCGCGGGTTAGTGTGAGCGTACGGGTTAGGATTAGGGGACGGGTGAGAGGAAGGCTTCGGGGAAGGGTTAGGTTTAGGGTTCGGGCCAGGGTTAGGGTTAGGGGACGGGGACGGTTTACGGTCCAGGTGAGGATACGACAACGGTTTAGGGGGAGCGTACGTGTGAGGGCGCGGGTTAGTGTGAGCGTATGGGTTAGGATTAGGGGATGGGTGAGGGGAAGGCTTCGGGGAATGGTTAGGTTTAGGGTTCGGGCTAGGGTTAGGTTTAGGGGACGGGGACGTTTTAGGGTCCAGGTGAGGGTACGACAACGGTTTAGGGGCAGCGTACGTGTGAGGGCACAGGTTAGTGTGAGGATATGTGTTAGGATTAGGGGACGGGTGAGGGGAAGGCTTCGGGGAAGCGTTAGGTTTAGGGTAGGGGCTAGGGTTAGGGTTAGGTGACGGGGACGGTTTAGGGTCCAGGTGAGTGTACGACAACGGTTTAGGGGGATCGAATGTGTGAGGGCGCGGGTTAGTGTGAGGGTACGTGTTAGGATTAGGGGGCGGGTGAGGGGAAGGCTTCGGGCAAGCGTTAGGGCTAGGGTTCGGGCTAGGGTTAAGGTTAGGGGACGGGGACGGTTTAGGGTCCAGGTGAGGGTACGACAACATTTTAGGGGAAGCGTACGTGTGAGGGCGTAGGGTTAGTGTGACCGTACGGGTTAGGATTAGGGGACGGGTGAGGGGAAGGCTTTGGGGAAGGGTTAGGTTTAGGGTTCGGGCTAGGGTTAGGGTTAGGGGACGGGGACAGTTTAGGGTCCAGGTGAGAGTACGACAACGCTTTAGGGGGAGCGTACATGTGAGGTAGCGGGTTAGTGTGAGCGTACGGGTTAGGATTAGGTGATGTGTGAGGGGAAGGCTTCGGGGAAGGGTTAGGGTTAGGGTTCGGGCTAGGGTTAGGGTTAGTGGACAGGGACGGTTTAGGGACCAGGTGAGGGTACGACAACGGTTTAGGGGGAGCGTACGTGTGAGGGCGCAGGTTAGTGTGAGCGTACGGGTTAGAATTAGGGGACGGGTGAGGGGCAGGCTTCGGGGAATGGTTAGGGTTAGGCTTCGAGCTAGGGTTAAGGTTAGGGTACGGGTATGGTTTAGGGTCCAGATGAGGGTACGACAACGCTTGAGGAGGAGGGTACGTGTGAGGGTGCGGGTTAGTGTGAGCGTACGGGTTAGGATTAGGGGACGGGTGAGTGGAAGGCTTCGGGGAAGGGTTAGGGTTAGGGTTCTGGCTAAGCTTAGGGCTATGGGACGGGGACGGTTTAGGGTCCTGGTGAGGGTATGACAACGGTTTAGGGGGAGCGTACGTGTGAGGGCATGGGTTAGTGTGAGCGTACGGGTTAGAATTAGGGGACGGGTGAGTGGAAGGCTTCGGGGAAGGGTTAGGGTTAGGGTTCTGGCTAAGCTTAGGGCTAGGGGACGGGGACGGTTTAGGGTCCTGGTGAGGGTATGACAATGGTTTAGGGGGAGCGTACGTGTGAGGGCACGGGTTAGTGTGAGCGTACGGGTTAGAATTAGGGGACGGGTGAGTGGAAGGCTTCGGGGAAGTGTTAGGGTTAGGGTTCGGGCTAGGGTTAGGCTTAGGGGACGGGGACGGTTTAGGGTCCAGTTGAGGGTACGACAGCGCTTTAGGGGGAGGGTACGTGTGAGGTCGTGGGTTACTGTGAGCGTATGGGTTAGGATTAGGGGACGGGTGAGGGGAAGGTTTTGGGGAAGTGTTAGGGTTAGTGTTCAGGCTAGGGTTAGGGTTAGGGGACGGGGAAGGTTTAGGGTCCTGGTGAGGGTACGACAACGCTTTAGGGGGAGGGTACGTGTGAGGGCGCGGGTTAGTGTGAGCGTACGTGTTAGGATTAGGGGACGGGTGAGGGGAAGGCTTCGGGGAAGGGTTAGGGCTAGGGTTCTGGCTAGGGTTAGGGTTAGGGGACGGGGACGGTTTAGGGTCCAGCTGTGGGTACGACAACATTTTAGGGGAAGCGTACGTGTGAGGACGTGGGTTAGTGTGACCGTACGGGTTAGGATTAGGGGACGGGTGAGGGGAAGGCTTTGGGGAAGGGTTAGGGTTAGGGTTCGGGCTACGGTTAGGGTTAGGGGACGGGGACGGTTTAGGGTCCAGGTGAGTGTACGACAATGGTTTAGGGGGACTGTACGTGTGAGGGCGCGGATTAGTGTGAGCGTACGGGTTAGGATTAGGGGACGAGTAAGGGGAAGGCTTCGGGGAAAGGTTTGGTTTAGGGTTCGGTGTAGGGTTAGGTTTAGGGGACGGGGACGGTTTAGGGTCCAGGCGAGGGTACGACAACGCTTTAGGGGGAGGGTACGTGTGAGGGCGCGGTTTAGTGTGAGCGTAGGGTTTAGGATTAGGGGACGGGTGAGGGGAAGGCTTCGGGGATGGGTTAGGGTTAGGGTTCGGGTTAGGGTTAGGGTTAGGGGACGGGGACGGTTTAGGGTCCAGGTGAGGGTATGACAACGGTTTAGGGAGAGCGTACGTGTGAGGGCGTGGGTTAGTGTGAGCGTACGGGTTAGGATTAGGGGACGGGTGAGGGGAAGGCTTTGGGGAAGGTTTAGGGATAGGGTTCGGGCTAGGGTTAGGGTTAGGGGATGGGGACGGTTTAGGGTCCAGTTGAGGGTACAGGAGCGGTTTAGGGGGGAGCGTACGTGTGAGAGCCCGGGTTAGTGTGAGCGTACGGGTTAGGATTAGGGGACGAGTAAGGGGAAGGCTTCGGGGAAAGGTTTGGTTTAGGGTTCGGGCTAGGGTTATGGTTAGGGGATGGGGACGGTTTAGGGTCCAGTTGAGGGTACGACAACGCTTTTGGGGGAGGGTACGTGTGAGGGCGCGGGTTAGTGTGAGGGTACGGGTTAGGATTAGAGGACGGGTGAGGGGTAGGCTTCGGGGAAGTGTTAGGGTTAGGGTTCGGGCTAGGGTTAGGTTTAGGGAACGGGGACGGTTTAGGGTCCAGGTGAGGGTACGACAACGGTTTAGGGGGAGCGTACGTGTGAGCACGTGGGTTACTGTGAGCGTACGGATTAGGATTAGGGGACGGGTGAGGGGAAGGCTTCGGGAAAGGGTTAGGGTTAGGTTTCGGGCTAGGGTTAGGGTTAGGGTTAGGGGACGGTTTAGGGTCCAGGTGAGCGTACAAAAACGGTTTAGGGGGAGCGAATGTGTGAGGGCGCGGGTTAGTGTGAGGGTATGGGTTAGGATTAGGGGACGGGTGAGGGGAAGATTTCGGGGAAGGGTTAGGGTTAGGGTTCGGGCTAGGGTTAGGGTTAGGGGACGGGGACGGTTTAGGGTCCAGGTGATGGTACGACAGCGGTTTTGGGGGAGCGTACGTGTGAGGGGCGGGTTAGTGTGAGCGTACGGGTTAGGATTAGGGGACGGGTGAGGGGAAGATTTCGGGGAAGGGTTAGGGTTAGGGTTCGGGCTAGGGTTAGGGTTAGGGGACGGGGATGGTTTAGGGTCCAGGTTCGGTTACGACAACGGTTTATGGGGAGCGTAAGTGTGAGGGCGTGGGTTAGTGTGAGCGTACGGGTTAGGATTATGGGACCGGTGAGGGGAAGGCTTCGGGGAAGGGTTAGGGTTAGGGTTCGGGCTAGCGTTAGGGTTAGGGGATGGGGACGGTTTAGGGTCCAGGTGAGGGTACGACAACGGTTGAGGGGGAGCATACGTGTGACGGCGCGTGTTAGTGTGAGTGTACGGGTTAGGATTAGGGGACGGGTGAGGGGAAGGCTTCGGGGAAGGTGTAGGGTTAGGGTTCGGGCTATGGTTAGGGTTAGGGGACGGGGACGGTTTAGGGTCCAGGTGAGGGTACGACAGAGCTTTATGGTGAGCGTACGTGTGAGGGCGCGGGTTAGTGTGAGCGTACGGGTTAGGATTAGGGTACGGGTGAGGGGAAGGCTTCGGGGAAGGTTTAGGGTTAGGGTTCGGGCTAGGGTTAGGGTTAGGGGACGGGGACGGTTTAGGGGCCAGGTGAGGGTACGACAGAGCTTTAGGGGGAGCGTACATGTGAGGGCGCGGGTTAGTGTGAGCGTACGGGTTAGGATTGGGGACGTGTGAGGGGAAGGCTTCGGGGAAGAGTTATTGTTAGGGTTCGGGCTAGGGTTAGGGTTAGGGGACGGGGACGGTTTAGGGTCCACGTGAGGGTACGACATCGGTTTAGGGGGAGCGTACGTGTGAGGGCGCAGGTTACTGTGAGCGTACGGGTTAGGATTAGGGGACGGGTGAGGAGAAGGCTTCGGGGAAGGTTTAGGGTTAGGGTTCAGGCTAGGGTTAGGGGACGGGGACAGGGACGGTTTAGAGTGCAGGTGAGGGTACGACAGAGCTTTAGGGGGAGCGTACGTGTGAGGGCGCAGGTTAGTGTGAGCGCACGTGTTAGGATTAGGGGACGGGTGAGGGGAAGGCTTCGGGGAAGGGTTAGGGTTAGGGTTCGGGCTAGGGTTAGGGTTAGGGGACGGGGACGGTTTAGGGTCCAGGTGAGTGTACGACAACAGTTTAGGGGGAGGGTACATGTGAGGGCGCGGGTTAGTGTGAGCGTACGGGTTAGGATTAGGGGACGGTGAGGGGAAGGCTTCGGGGAAGTGTTAGGGTTAGTGTTCGGGCTAGGGTTAGATTTAGGGGACGGGCACGTTTTAGGGTCCAGGTGAGGGTACGACAACGCTTTAGGGGGAGCGTACGTGTGAGGGTGCGGGTTAGTGTGAGCGTACGGGTTAGGATTAGGGGACGGGTTAGGGGAAGGCTTTTGGGAAGTGTTAGGGTTAGGGTTCAGGCTAGGGTTAGGGTTAGGGGAAGGGGAAGGTTTCGGTTCCAGGTGAGGGTACGACAACGGTTTAGGGGGAGCGTACGTGTGAGGGCGCTGGTTAGTGTGAGCGTACGGGTTAGGATTAGGGGACGGGTGAGGGGAAGGCTTCGGGGAAGGGTTAGGGTTAGGGTTCGGGCTAGGGTTAGGGTTAGGGGACGGGGACGGTTTAGGGTCCATGTGATGGTACGACAGCATTTTAGGGGGAGCGTACGTGTGAGGGCGCGGGTTAATGTGAGCGTACGGGTTAGGATTAGGGGACGGGTGAGGGGAAGGCTTCGGGGAAGGGTTAGAGACAGGGTTCGGGCTAGGGTTAGGGTTAGGGGATGGGGACGGTTTAGGGTCCAGGTGAGTGTACGACAACGGTTGAGGGGGAGCGTACGTGTGAGCGCGCGGGTTAGTGTGAGCGTACGGGTTAGGATTAGGGGACGGGTGAGGGGAAGGCTTTGGGGAAGGGTTAGGGTTAGGGTTCGGGCTACGGTTAGGGTTAGGGGACGGGGACGGTTTAGGGTCCAGGTGAGTGTATGCCAATGGTTTAGAGGGAGCGTACGTGTGAGGGCGCGGGTTAGTGTGAGCGTACGGGTTAGGATTAGGGGACGGGTGAGGGGAAAGCTTCGGGGAAGGGTTAGGGTTAGGGTTATTCTTCTTACTGATGTGAAATTAGAGTGACATGTGCCCTTTGAAACCGCTACATCTAGTTTCTCTCTGGTTCCCCTTATTCCCATTCATCCTCCGCACTAACTGCAGACTGTGCGATACCAGAACTTAAAGGCATTGACTCTCCATGTGGGGATATTTTTAGTAAAGCGGCTGGAATGTCGATCCGGAGCCCCAGGAGAGGAAAAATGAGGTGCGTTTTAGAAACCTTTCCCGATCATATGGTATACCAGTCGCTGGGTTTCCCAAGCATGGTTTAGCTGTAGGAAGATTCCCTTCAACCTGGAGTGTTGGGACCCTTGGCATGAGTAGCATGAAGTATTGCATGAAACTTTTGGCAGTTGCTCACCAAAGCTCACCAATCCTCTCAGCCCCAAGTGTCCAGCCTTATGTCTTATCCAGCTGTGGGTTTATATGTGGTCAATCCAGGTTGCATCACAGCCCCTGAGCGAATTTTGTAAGAATTTTTCTCTCTTTCATTGTTTCTGCGTTTTGTTTTTAAAATTTATTTCTATAATGGGGTTTAGCTCATTTTCACTGCTGTGTTTGTGCCGCTCTGCACACACTTGATTCCCTTATGGAGATATATCAATACATGGGTTTTAAGATTCTTATTACTCAGATATATTTCTCTGCGGTGTATAGGGTGTGTTGAGGCCAGTTCATTGAGCAAGGTGTAGATCTTGTCTAATATCTATTTGGTTTATTGAACGGTATCTGTGCTAATTTCAAACTCTGGTTTTATGCATCACCCCACCTCTCCTTTCCCCTTAAGCTGAAATAAGTGTGTTTTCTAAATGTGAGACACTGTTCTGTTCTGTAATTCATTTCTTGTGCAGCCATATTTACCCTCCCTCTATAAGTGATATCTTATGATATGTTTCTTTTTCTGTTTGACTTACTTCAAGTAGTATTATCGGACCTAAATCCACTCTTTATCCTTCTACTAGCCTTATTACATTGATATCATGGTGAAGAGATATTCCATTGTACATAAGTACCACATCTTCTTTATCCATTGTTCTCTTTCCTGGGATATTTAAGGTGTACTGAAGTTGAGGTTCTTGTAAACAGAGTAGCCCTAAACTGTGGTGTGCTTGTGTCTTGTTGATTTTTAGACTTCCCTAGATATACTCCCATGATTGGAAGTGTCCTATGCTCTGTAGCTCTGTTTTTTAGATGATTTAGGAACCACCATACACTTCTCCAGAGTGGCTCTCGGCAGTTCACACACTGCCCATCAGCGTATAAAGGCTCCCTGTTCTCCATGGCCTGTCCTGCATTTCTGGTTTTTACAATTTTTTAGGATGGCCCTTTTGACCAGTGGGAAATGAGACTTCTTTGTTGTGCACATTTGCATTGCTTGCTTGCTTCGTTGCCCATAAAGTGCGTATGCGTTTTTTCCTGGATATAATCAGGAAAAAACGCATACGCCCTTTTGGGCCAACTGCATCATTGTCGAAAATCTGCCGCTTTTCATGTGCTTTAAAGATGAGTCCAATCTATCTCTTGAAATCTGTTTCTTGCAATTCTGTCTTGCATTCAGATCCTCTTCTTTGCCTTACCTCAACATATTTTTGGACGTTAGTTTTCATTTATAACTCTGCAGGTTTGTGAATTGCAGTGACCCTGAGCTCCATTTTTTAAGTTGCTCTTTTGTGAGCTGGCCTCAAACCCGCAGGATTGCTTCAGGCCCTATTTTGGCTCGGGCGAGGCGGGCTGAGCCTTTTTGCAATTCTTATTCTTAATGGGAAATTAGAGTGATATGTGCCCGTCCGAACCCCTACAACTATTCTCTCATTGGTTCCCCCTCTTCCCGTTCATCCTCCTCACAATTTGCAAAATGTGTGAAACAGAAGTTGAAATGTGCTGATTCTCCAAGTGGGGAGATTCTAAGTAACGTGGCTGGAATGGTGAACAGGAGCACCAGGAGAGGATAAATGAGCTGCATTTTAGACACATCTCCCGATCACATGGTGTACAGTCCTCTGGGTTTTCCATGCATGTTTTAGCTGTAGTAAGATCCCTTGAACCTGCAGATTTGGGACCCATTGAATGGGTACCAGGTAGTATTACTTTAAAGGGTGTGCATTTCCTCACCCAACCTCACATTTCTCTTAGTGCAAACAGTTTCCAGCCTTATGTCTCATCCTGCTGTGGGTCTAGATGTGTTCAATCCATGTTGCATCACCGGCCCTGAGGAAAAGTTGTAAGAGGTTTTCTCTGTCTCTCTGTCGTTTATTTTTTTCAATTTATTACTATATTGGTTACAGCTGATTTTCAAAGCTCTGTTTCTTGCTGCTGTACATCCACTTGATTCACGTACAGAGAGACATCAGTAAATTTTTTCAGATTCTTACCAGTCGTATATATTCTTTTCCGGTGACTTGAGTGTGCTGAGTGCAGTTCTTTTAGCTACCGTGTAGGCCTTGTTGATTATCAGTTTGGTATTTGGAATGGTATCTTTGCTAATTTCAACCTCCTGGATGATGCCTCACCCCTCCCCACCTTTCCCGTTTAGCAGCCTTATGCGTGTTTTCTACATATTTGACTATGTTTTTGTTTTGTAATTTATTTCATGTGTAGCCATTTTGGATTCCACCTTTAAGTGATATCTTATGATATGTGTCTTTTTCTTTTTGAATTATGTCACTTAGAATGATCATACGTAACTCCTCCGGAGTTGTTACAACTGGCCATATTTCATTGATTTCCAGGCTGAATAATATTCCACTCTACCTAAGTACCACATCTCTATCCATTTTTTCTCTCCAGAGACATTTAAGTTATATCCTAGTCGAGGATCTTTTAAACAGAGAGGGGGTAAACATTGGGGTGCCTGTGTCCTCTCGATTTTTGTTTTTCCCAAGATATACGCCCATGAGTGCAAGTGCCCTATGCTCTGTAGCTCATTTTTTAGATGCTTTAGTAAACACAATACACTTCTCCAGAATGGCCGTTGGCAATATACATTTCCACTATAAGTCTCACAGGGCTCCCTCTTCTCCTTGCCCTGTCCTGCATTTTTGTTGTTTACACTTTATGAGGATGGCTCTTCTGACTGATGCGAAGTGATATCTCTTGTAGTATTGACTTCCAGTGCCCACCTGTTTGGTTGGCTAAAAAAGTGTATGCCCTTTTCTTGAATATATACAGAAAAAAACGCATACACCCTTTTTGGCCAACTGCAATGTTGGCAATGTTCAGCTCCTTTTCTTGTGCTTAATGGCGAGTCCTTTCTACCTCCTCAAATCCCTTTCCTGCCATTCTCCCTTGCTTACAAGTCCTTTTCTCTGACTTTCCTCAAGACATTTTTCAGTGATGGATATTTTCAACTCTGCAGTTTCGTGAATTTTACTGTCCCTGAGTTCCATTGTTCAACTTGTGTTTATGGGAACTGGCCACAAAGCAGCGGGATTTCCTCAAGCCCTATACTGTTTCCATGGGCAACCCTAGCCTTTGGTCAATTCGTCTTCCTGATTGGAAATTAGAGTGACATGTGCCTGTCTGAACACCTAGGACTTGTCTCTCATTGTTCCTCATCCTTCCGCTTCATCCTCTGGACAAATTCCAAACTGTACGCAACAGGATGTTGACAGTGCTGCCATCTCCAAGTGGGGAGACTGTTAGTAAAGACGCTGGATGGGTGAACCCGAGCACCAGGAGATGAGGAGATGAGATGCCTTTTCCAAACTCTTCCCGATCAGACGGTATACCATCCTCTGGGTGTGACAGACATGTTTTAGCAGTAGGAAGAGTCCCATTCATGTAAGGAGAACACCAGGGCTTTTTCAAAATCAGTGTCTCCCCGAAACCCAAACTGGGGAATTTTTTAAGCTACGGCTACACATATGTTCATTAAGGGCCTTGGGAAGTAGGCAGAGTCCAAACTTTAGATGATTGAAGTCTTCAGGGTCAGAAGCACTCACCACCAGCTTCCCCTAGGTTACACTTTAACTGTCATTGATAGATGATGTCAATAAAAATATCTATTCTTTTTCAGATTATTTCCCCTTATAGGTTATTGCAAAATGTTGAGTGTAGTTCCCTGTGCTATACAGTAGTTCCTTGTTGATGATCTATTTTATACATAGCAGTGTGTATGTGTTAATCCCAAACTGTTAATTTATCCCTCCTCCCACCTTTCCCCTTTGGTAATAATAAATTATAAGATTTTATACTTCTCAGAAATGGGGGAGCTGAAAGAGAGGTATCATTTTCAATGGAAAAGCATTTAAAACAAGATTGAAGCTTTAACCAAGATTATTAGATGTACATCCTTGGAAAGAAATCACTTCGTTTCTCTAATATTGACCTGACAAATAAGACAAACCTTTTCACTGAACTTGCTTATAATAAAGTGATGGAAATAGCCAATGGAAGCGTTAGAAACATCTTATTTTACCCGAGCCTTATACACTGTTCTATGTTAACTACAGTTTGGCTCACACATCTGTTCATTGAGGTTACAATAGTCTCAATTTCTGTTACTGATCCTCCAGAGTGGACCCCAACAAGTGTCCCCCTGCGCAGTGTCATTGGGGCCAACAGATCGAGACTGAGTTTGGTTCACAAGCAAAGGAAACTTTATATTTTGATCAGAGAATGGAGAGGTGAGAGCATGCACTACCCCGTGGGCTGTGGGCTGGGCTGCTGTGTAGAGATCCTGTCAGAGTCAGTGGGAGGGAGGGGGCGGAGCTCTCGAGGGCCGGGTTGGCTGCAGCTCAGGCTCTATATCGCGGAGTCTGCACTGGGCCCCAGGAGCTGAGGTGTCGACCCAGCCATTCTGCACTAGGAAATCTGGTCTGAAGTGCCGGGTGTGGAACCTCTGCATGCGGGACCCTAGGAGCACATGAAATTAGACAAAGCACAAAGGATAAAAAAGGTTAGACTTGACTTTATTGCCCAGATTCTATTTTTATCTCCCAGGGATTTTTAATGGGCTTTGCTGGGGACAAACCCCTCCTCTGCCTTTTGTCCCGTTCCTCATTCTTGGAGTGCTGAGGGTGCAGACCCTTCTTCTGTAACTGCTGAGTGCTGAGTTGGGAGCCCTCATACCAAGGGGCGAGGGTCAGAGCTTCTCCCCAGCAGCCTCCAGGTGACGTTGATTGTCCCCAGGCCCCCTGCCTCCCTGCTCGTCCACCTGAGCACCAGCATTGGAAGCGTTATAGATTCTAATGACCTTTAAGGGTCCAGGAAAGAGATGTGCAGAGACGCTGTGGGGGCCGGTTTCACCCCGTCCCACATTTGTTCGGCCACCTTAGGCTGACCGTTTCTGCCAGCCTAGATGCTCTGAACAGTAGTCTGTGCTTTCTTCAATTAGGCCCCTGAATTAACGTACAAACAGCACCAGGTGTCAGAGCCCTGCCCGCTCAACTCCCAGGCAGTCCAGGGTCAGTGGTGATCAAGGACCATGATGGCCACTGAGTCAACAGCCTTTTGAAGTAAACAGGAGTCCAGCCAGTCTTATTGGCCACCATCATCACGGTGTCTGTAGGCTTTTCTATGGTGACAGTGTGATATACGGTTCCCCCGCCAAGATTATTAGCTCCCCTCTGGGTGCAGTAAGTCCTGCAAGCAGTAGTCTACTCTTTTGGGACACACTCTTGTTGTTTTATGAGAGAAACTCCAGGTCAAGTGATGTTCACACGAGTCGTCATGGTGCCCTGTTGCCCCCGGTTATCTCTCTGGATGTTGGAGTTGGAGGGCCTCCGCACTCGAGGTTGGTGTGCCCACGGAGCAAACCCTGCAACTTCAGGGCATGGTTGGTGGTTAGGATCACCACGTGGGGTCCTTTTCCCTTAGGAGGGAGGTGGCCTTTTGGGCTGCTGATTTCCAGGTTTTTAGATACCGCCAGTATCTTGGCCAGATGCGGCAGTGGGCCAAGCCCCTTGGTGACCGTAGTTTATCCTACCTGGATGGCATTCTTGCATTGTTCCATTTCAAGTGGTCCCAGTTTTTGCACTAATTCTCCAATGGCGATTCACCTTTCACCGGGAATGTAAAGGTCAAAGGGTTTAGCCAAATTAGGGAGTTCCAGGGCAAGGGTCTGAATTGACTGCTCTTTCCATTCTTGAAAGGCCACTTCTGGATTCTATTCAAAAGGATCATCATCTTTTCCTTTCAGTGTTTCATATAGAGGCCCAGCTAGTAGACTGTAGTTAGGGATCCAGAAGCAGCAAACCCTGGCCTCCCCAGGAACCCCTAAGCTGTCTTCTAGTTTTAGAAAGGGGTAAGGCCGAAAATGGTTTCTTCCCTTTCCTGGGATGGGCTTCTCCGACCTTCTGTGAGAATGAAGCCCAGGCAGGTCACCGCAGTCTGTGATATTTGAGCTTTTTCTTGGACAACTTCTATCCTTTATTGGCTTGGTAGTTCAGAGGCCTCCTTAGTAGGGCTGGCAATCAGAATGTCGTCTGAGTACTGAAGGAGGGTTTCCTTTTCCAGAGGTAGAACTTTTAGGTCTTTAGCTAAGGTTTCCCCAAAGATAGTGTGGGAATTTTTGCACCCTTGGGGCAAGACGGCCCGGAAGTATTGTTTTAGTTGTATGTTGAGTCCTGCCACTCACAAGCCAAAATTTCTTGTGACTCTGGGACTAATGGAATACAAAAGAAGGCATCATTGAAGACTAATACAGAATACCATGTCCTGGTGGTTGGTAGAATGACCAGCAGGGTGTAGGAATTAGGAGCAACTGGAGGTATATCCTCGGTGGCTTCACTGACTGTCCTGACATCCTTTACCAGGTCCCCAGCAGCCCATGGGGCTCTCGTGGTCAGACCAATCCCAGAATATGGAGCTCACCTGGGCAGGTACCCCACCCCCCACCCCAGCCCACGGGGCTCTCGTGGTCAGGCCCCTCCCAGGATACAGAGCTACCCTTGCAGGTACCGTGGCAGGGCTGGGCACACAGGAACCGTGCACATAGCCCTCATTGCAGAGCACCCCCAGCTCACCTGTCGCTCAGAGCTGACACAGAGCACCTCAGAGCAGGACTTGAACTAACAAACAGCAGCTGCGACAGGTCTGTGACCCTGGGCATCACTCTGTGCGGCCTCTCTCCACCTGGTCTTCCAGAGACTTCCACTGCACCCAGGGCACCAGGCCTCTGTCTCCAACCACCACCCACCCCTCCTCTCCCTGACTCCTGCGTTCCTCTCATTAGGAGAGAGTTTTCTTGAAGTTGTCTCTCACTCATGGGCCAGATAAAATGATTAGAAAACAAGCCAAAGCTGCAGCCCCTTGTCTATCCTGACTCTCAGGAGCCCACACCTGTTCCTTGGACCTGGCCGGTTCAGCAAGTTCCATTTTCTGCAACTGTGAGCCCCTGAGGGGTGATGATTGGCTGAGCTGGGCAGCCTTACCGTGCCAGCCAGCCCTCCCCAGGTGTGCCTGGGTTGAGATCAATATAAATACCACTCCAGGCAGCAAGAGCCCCTGCAGCCGTGCCTGACGCCATTTTCTCTGCCCTGTCAGCAGTCTCGGGGCTGGGCTGGTGGGAGGGAGTGAGAGGCCACGGCTTTGTGGGTGGCCCAGTGTGAGTGGGGCTCTGCTGGACTTTCTGCAGCAGTTTCCAGGCTGCCACCTGCTAAAGAAGAGGATGTGTCACCCATACCTGCTGCTGGAATTTCTCCCTGGGCAGAGGTGAGGAAGGAAAAAAGCAGTGGGGGCAGGGACAGGACGGGTATCTCAGGCAGGGAAATGGAAATCTTCCAGAAGAGCACCCAGGGCCAGGACCATCCTGGCTGGCCTGCAGGCACCAAGTCGGCCGGCATGCTGTCACTCGTGTGGCTCTATGGCCCTTCCTCTAGGCTTTCAAGTCCTTGTATATATTCAGGTGTTTTACCTGGGATGGGTGGGAATAGTTCAGCAGCAACTGGCCTGGGGCTCAACTCACGTTTACTCACAGATGCCTCGGCACGGTGCCCCAGCTTTGCAATGAGGACGCTTGTTGCGTGGGGGCTGCTGGCTGAATGGGAGACGATTCCCCACCACTGACCAACTTCAGAATTGTTTACAACTGGAGCAAGTGCCCTGATACGGTTTTCCTCTGTGGAACTGGTGGGTTCTGTGTTTTTTTTCTCTTTTTCATTTTTGGTTCAAGGTAGATTTTATTCCTCTTTTTTGTATTTACAGATATAAGCATGGAAATAATTTATTCATATAAATACATGTATGTGAAGGGAATAATTGTTTTTTCTGTTTTATTTTTTAAATTTTATTTCTTTTCAATTTTGAATTTTATTTTATATTTTTATACAGCAGGTTCTTATTGGTTATCTATTTTATACATATAAATGTATACATGCCAATCCCAGTCTCTCAACTCCTCCCACCACCACCCCCCCAACAGCTTTCCCCCCTTGTTGTCCATACATTTGTTGTCTACATCTGTTGCTCTATTTATGCCTTGCAAAATGGTTAATCTGTACAGTTTTTCTAGGTTCCACATATATGCATGAATATACAAGATTTGTTTTTCTCTTTCTGACTTACTTCACTCTGTATGACAGATTCTAGACCCATCGACGTCTCTACAAATGACCCAATTTCATTCCTTTTCATGGCTTAGTAATATTCCATTTTATATATGTACCACAGCTTTATGCATTCGTCTGTCTGTGGGCATTTAGGTTGCTTCCATTACCTCGATATTGTAAATAGTGATGCAATGAACATTGCAGTGAATGTCTCTTTTTGATTTATGGTTTTGTCTAGGTATATGTCCAGTACTGGGATTACTGTATCATATGGTAATTCTATTGTTAGTTTCTTAAGAACTCCATATTGTTCTCCAGTGACTGTATCAATTTATATTCCCAACAATAGTGGAAAAGGGTTCCTTTTCTCCACACCCTTTCCAGCATTTTTTGTTTGTAGATTTTCTGATGATGCCCATTCTATCAGCTGTGAGGTGATACCTCATTGTTGAGTCCATTTTGTTGAGCAAGGGGTAGGTCTTGTCTATTACATATTTGGCTTATGGAACAGTATCTGTACTAATGTCAAACTCTGGTTTTAGGCAGCACCCCAACTCACCTTCCCCCTTAAGCAAGCATAAGTTGGTTTTCTAAACTTGAGACCCTGTTCTGTTTTGTAATTAAGTTCATGTGTAGCCAAGTTCACATTCCGTGTATTAGTGATATCTTATCATGTTTCTTTTTCTGTGTGACTTATTTCATTTAGAATCATCATACCTAAATCCACTCATTATGCTGCTACGGGCCTGATGACATAGATGTCATTGCTGAGTGATATTGCATTGTACGTAAGTACCACAACTTCTTTATCCATTTTTCACTTTCTGTGATATGAACTTGTACCATAAACGAGGTTCTTGTAAATAGAGCCGACCCAAACATTGGAGTGGCTGTGTCTTTTTGATCATAATTTCCCTAAGCCATAGGACCATAAGTGGAAGTGCCCTAGGCTCTGTTGCTTTGTTTTTTAGATGTTTCAGGAAACACCATACACTTCTCCCTAGTGGCTGTTGGCAATTTACAACCCCCCCATCAGCATAACAAGGCTCCCAGTTCTCCATGGCCTGTCCTGCCTTTCTGGATTTTACACTTTTTTCAGATGGCCCTTTTGAGCGGGGGGAAGGGAGACTTCATTGTGGTGTAGATTTCCTTTGCAAGCTTGCTTGGTTGGCCAAAAAGGGCGTATGCGTTTTTTCCTGAATATATTCAGGAAAAAACGCATACGCACTTTTTGGCCAAGTGCATCATTGTCGACGTTCTGCCTCTTTTCCTATGCTTTAAATGCAATTCCAGTCTACCTCCTGAAATCGGTTTCCTGCAATTGTGCCCCGCTTTCAAGTCCTCTTGGCAGCCTTACTTCAGTATATTTTTGGACGATAGCTGTCATTTATAACTCTGCAGGTTTGTGAATTACAGTGCCCCTGAGCTCCTTTCTTCAACTCGCTTTCTTCTGTGGTGGCCGCAACACCGCTGGATTGCTTCAGGCCCTAATCAGGTTCCGGCACCGCACGCTGAGCCTTTGGTTAATTCCTCTTCCTGGTGGGAAATGAGAGTTAAATTTGACCGTCCAGACACCTCCAGCTAGTCTCTCATTGGTTCTCCCTATTCCTGTTCATCTTCCGCAGAAATTGCAAACTGGGCCAAACAGGAGGTTAAAGGCACTGACTCTCCAACTCGGGAGAGTGTTAGTAAAGCGTCTGGAATGTTGCACCCGATTACCAGGAGATGAGAACTGAGACATATTTGAACACGTCTCCCGATCACACGGTTGATCATACTCTGGGATCCACATGCATGTTTTAGCTGAAGGAAGAATCCCTTAAACCTGGAGAGTTGAGACCCGTGGAATGGGTACCATGCAATATGACTACAAAGGGTCTTCATTTGCTCACCGAACCTCTCCAAGCATAAGTTGGTTTTCTGAATTTGAGACCCTGTTCTGTTTTGTAATCCAGTTCCTGTGTAGCCAAGTTTACATTCCGTGTATTAGTGATATCTTATGATGTTTCTTTTTCTGTGTGACTTATTTCAGTTAGAACCATCATACCTGAATCCAGTCATTATGCTGCTACGGGCTTGATTACATAGATGTCATTGCTGAGTGATATTGCATTGTACGTAAGTACCACAACTTCTTTATCCATTTTTTGCTTTCTGCGATATTGAACTTGTCCTGTAAACGAGGTTCTTGTAAACAGAGCCGTCCCAAACTTTGGGGTGGCTGTGTCTTTTTGATTTTAATTTCCCTAAGCTATAGGACCATAAGTGGAAGTGCCCTAGGCTCTGTTGCTTTGTTTTTTAGATGTTTCAGGAAACACCATACACTTCTCCCCAGTGGCTGTTGGCAATTTACATCCCCCCCATCTGCATAACAAGGCTCCCAGTTCTCCATGGCCTGTCCTGCCTTTCTGGATTTTACACTTTTTTCAGATGGCCCTTTTGACCAGGGGGAAGTGAGACTTCATTGTAGTGCAGATTTCCTTTGCAAGCTTGCTTGGTTGGCCAAAAAGGGCATATGCGTTTTTTCCTGAATATATTCAGGAAAAAACGCATACGCCCCTTTTGGCCAAGTGTCTCATTGTCGATGTTCTGCCTCTTTTCCTATGCTTTAAATGCAATTCCAGTCTACCTCCTGAAATCGGTGTCCTGCAATTCTGCCCCGCTTTCAAATCCTCTTGGCAGCCTTACTTCAGTATATTTTTGGACGATAGCTGTCATTTATAACTCTGCAAGTTTGTGAATTACAGTGCCCCTGAGCTCCTTTTTTCAACTCGCTTTCTTGTGAGCTGGCCGCAACACCGCAGGATTGCTTCAGGCCCTAATCTGGTTCCGGCACGGCACGCTGAGCCTTTCGTTAATTCCTCTTCCTTGTGGGAAATGAGAGTTAAATTTGCCCGTCCAGAAACCTCCAGCTAGTCTCTCATCGGTTCTCACTATTCCTGTTCATCTTCCGCAGAAATTGCAAACTGGACCAAAGTGGAGGTTAAAGGCACTGACTCTCCAAGTCGGGAGAGTGTTAGTAAAGCGTCTGGAATGTTGCACCCGAGTACCAGGGGACGAGAACTGAGACATATTGGAACACGTCTCCCGATCACGTGGTTGATCATACTCTGGGTTCCACATGCATGTTTAAGCTGAAGGAAGAATCCCTTAAACCTGGAGATTTGAGACCCCTGGAATGGGTACCATGCAATATGACTTCAACGGGTCTTCATTTGCTCACCGAACCTCTCCAATCCTATCACTGCTGCGTTTATGCCCCTGTACACACGCTTGATTCTCTTTCAGAGACATAGCAATCCATAGGTTTTAAGATACTTACTAGTCAGGTACATTCTTAGGCGTTTAATATGGAGTGTTGAGTCCATTTCGTTGAGTAAGGAGTAGCTCTTGTCTATTCCATATTTGGCTTAAGGAACTTTATCTGTGCTCATTTCAATCTCTGGTTTTAGGCAGCACCCCAACTCACCTTTCCCCTTAAGCAAGCATAAGTTGGTTTTCTAAATTTAACGCCCTGTTCTGTTTTGTAATCCAGTTCCTGTGTAGCCAAGTTTACATTCCGTGTATTAGTGATATCTTATGATGTTTCTTTTTCTGTGTGACTTATTTCAGTTAGAATCATCATACCTGAATCCACTCATTATGCTGCTACGGGCCTGATGACATAGATATCATTGCTGAGTGATATTGCATTGTACGTAAGTACCACAACTTCTTTATCCATTTTTCACTTTCTGCGATATTGAACTTGTACTGTAAACGAGGATCTTGTAAACAGAGCCATCCCAAATTTTGGGGTGGCTGTGTCTTTTTGATTTTAATTTCCGTAAGCTATAGGACCATAAGTGGAAGTGCCCTATGCTCCGCTGCTTTGTTTTTTAGATGTTTTAGAAAACACCATACACTTCTCCCGAGTGGCTGTTGGCAATTGACATCCCGCCCATCAGCATAACAAGGCTCCCAGTTCTCCATGGCCTGTCCTGCCTTTCTGGATTTTACACTTTTTTCAGATGGCCCTTTTGACTGGGGGGAAGTGAGACTTCATTGTAGTGCAGATTTCCTTTGCGAGCTTGCTTGGTTGGCCAAAAAGGGCGTATGCGTTTTTTCCTGAATATATTCAGGAAAAAACGCATATGCCCTTTTTGGCCAAATGCATCATTGTGGACGTTCTGCTCTTTTCCTATGCTTTAAATGCAATTGCAGTCTACCTCCTGAAATCGGTTTCCTGCAATTCTGCCCCACATTCAAGTTCTGTTGGCAGCCTTACTTCAGTATATTTTTGGACGATAGCTGTCATTTATAACTCTGCAGGTTTGTGAATTACAGTGCCCCTGAGCTCCTTTCTTCAACTCGCTCTCTTGTGAGCTGGCCGCAACACCGCAGGATTGCTTCAGGCCCTAATCTGGTTCCGGCACTGCACGCTGAGCCTTTGTTTAATTCCTCTTCCTGGTGGGAATGAGAGTTAAATTTGCCCGTCCAGACACCTCCAGCTAGTCTCTCATTGGTTCTCCCTATTCGTGTTCATCTTCCGCAGAAATTGCAAATGGACCAAACAGGAGATTAAAGGCACTGACTCTCCAAGTCGGGAGAGTGTTAGTAAAGTGTCTGGAATGTTGCACTCGAGTACCAGGGGACGAGAACTGAGATATATTGGAACACGTCTCCCGATCACACGGTTGATCATACTCTGGGTTCCACATGCATGTTTTAGCTGAAGGAAGAATCCCTTAAACCTGGAGAGTTGAGACCCGTGGAATGGGTACCATGCAATATGACTTCAAAGGGTATTCATTTGCTCACCGAACCTCTCCAATCCTATCACTGCTGCGTTTATGCCCCTGTACACACGCTTGATTCTCTTTCAGAGACATAGCAATCCATAGGTTTTAAGTTACTTACTAGTCAGGTACATTCTTAGGCGTTTAATATGGTGTGTTGAGTCCATTTCGTTGAGTAAGGAGTAGCTCTTGTCTATTCCATATTTGGCTTAAGGAACTTTATCTGTGCTCATTTCAATCTCTGGTTTTAGGCAGCACCCCAACTCACCTTTCCCCTTAAGCAAGCATAAGTTGGTTTTCTAAATTTAACGCCCTGTTCTGTTTTGTAATCCAGTTCCTGTGTAGCCAAGTTTACATTCCGTGTATTAGTGATATCTTATGATGTTTCTTTTTCTGTGTGACTTATTTCAGTTAGAATCATCATACCTGAATCCACTCATTATGCTGCTACGGGCCTGATGACATAGATATCATTGCTGAGTGATATTGCATTGTACGTAAGTACCACAACTTCTTTATCCATCTTTCACTTTCTGCGATATTGAACTTGTACTGTAAACGAGGATCTTGTAAACAGAGCCATCCCAAATTTTGGGGTGGCTGTGTCTTTTTGATTTTAATTTCCGTAAGCTATAGGACCATAAGTGGAAGTGCCCTATGCTCCGCTGCTTTGTTTTTTAGATGTTTTAGAAAACACCATACACTTCTCCCGAGTGGCTGTTGGCAATTGACATCCCGCCCATCAGCATAACAAGGCTCCCAGTTCTCCATGGCCTGTCCTGCCTTTCTGGATTTTACACTTTTTTCAGATGGCCCTTTTGACTGGGGGGAAGTGAGACTTCATTGTAGTGCAGATTTCCTTTGCGAGCTTGCTTGGTTGGCCAAAAAGGGCGTATGCGTTTTTTCCTGAATATATTCAGGAAAAAACGCATACGCCCTTTTTGGCCAAATGCATCATTGTGGACGTTCTGCTCTTTTCCTATGCTTTAAATGCAATTGCAGTCTACCTCCTGAAATCGGTTTCCTGCAATTCTGCCCCACATTCAAGTTCTGTTGGCAGCCTTACTTCAGTATATTTTTGGACGATAGCTGTCATTTATAACTCTGCAGGTTTGTGAATTACAGTGCCCCTGAGCTCCTTTCTTCAACTCGCTTTCTTGTGAGCTGGCCGCAACACCGCAGGATTGCTTCAGGCCCTAATCTGGTTCCGGCACTGCACGCTGAGCCTTTGTTTAATTCCTCTTCCTGGTGGGAATGAGAGTTAAATTTGCCCGTCCAGACACCTCCAGCTAGTCTCTCATTGGTTCTCCCTATTCGTGTTCATCTTCCGCAGAAATTGCAAATGGGCCAAACAGGAGATTAAAGGCACTGACTCTGCAAGTCAGGAGAGTGTTAGTAAAGCGTCTGGAATGTTGCACTCGAGTACCAGGGGACGAGAACTGAGATATATTGGAACACGTCTCCCGATCACACGGTTGATCATACTCTGGGTTCCACATGCATGTTTTAGCTGAAGGAAGAATCCCTTAAACCTGGAGAGTTGAGACCCGTGGAATGGGTACCATGCAATATGACTTCAAAGGGTCTTCATTTGCTCACCGAACCTCTCCAATCCTATCACTGCTGCGTTTATGCCCCTGTACACACGCTTCATTCTCTTTCAGAGACATAGCAATCCATAGGTTTTAAGATACTTACTAGTCAGGTACATTCTTAGGCGTTTAATATGGTGTGTTGAGTCCATTTCGTTGAGCAAGGAGTAGCTCTTGTCTATTCCATATTTGGCTTAAGGAACTTTATCTGTGCTCATTTCAATCTCTGCTTTGATGCAGCACCCCAACTCACCTTTTCGCTTAAGCAAGCATAAGTTGGTTTTCTAAATTTGAGACCCTGTTCTGATTTGTAATCCAGTTCCTCTGTAGCCAAGTTTACATTCCGTGTATTAGTGATATCTTATGATGTTTCTTTTTCTGTGTGACTTATTTCAGTTAGAATCATCATACCTGAATCCACTCATTATGCTGCTATGGGCCTGATGACATAGATTTCATTGCTGAGTGATATTGCATTGTACGTAAGTACCACAACTTCTTTATCCATTTTTCACTTTCTGCGATATTTAGCTTGTACCGTAAACCAGGTTCTTGTAAACAGATTCATCCCAAATTGTGGGGTGGCTGTGTCTTTTTGATTTGAATTTCCCTAAGCTATAGGACCATAAGTGGAAGTGCCCTAGGCTCTGTTGCTTTGTTTTTTAGATGTTTCAGGAAACACCATACACTTCTCCCGAGTGGCTGTTGGCAATTTACATCCCACCCATCAGCATAACAAGGCTCCCAGTTCTCCATGGCCTGTCCTGCCTTTCTGGATTTTACACATTTTTCAGATGGCCCTTTTGACCGGGGGGAAGTGAGACTTCATTGTAGTGCAGATTTCCTTTGCGAGCTTGCTTGGTTGGCCAAAAAGGGCGTATGCGTTTTTTCCCTGAATATATTCAGGAAAAAACGCATACGCCCTTTTTGGCCAAATGCATCATTGTGGACGTTCTGCTCTTTTCCTATGCTTTAAATGCAATTCCAGTCTACCTCCTGAAATCGGTTTCCTGCAATTCTGCCCCGCATTCAAGTTCTGTTGGCAGCCTTACTTCAGTATATTTTTGGACGATAGCTGTCATTTATAACTCTGCAGGTTTGTGAATTACAGTGCCCCTGAGCTCCTTTCTTCAACTCGCTTTCTTGTGACCTGGCCGCAACACTGCAGGATTGCTTCAGGCCCTAATCTGGTTCCAGCACCGCAGGCTGAGCCTTTGGATAATTCCTCTTCCTGGTGGGAATGAGAGTTAAATTTGCCCGTCCAGACACCTCCAGCTAGTCTCTCATTGGTTCTCCCATTTCCTGTTCATCTTCCGCAGAAATTGCAAACTGGGCCAAACAGGAGGTTAAAGGCACTGACTCTTCAAGTCGGGAGAGTGTTAGTAAAGCGTCTGGAATGTTGCACCCGAATACCAGGGGACGAGAACTGAGATATATTGGAACACGTCTCCCGATCACACGGTTGATCATACTCTGGGTTCCACATGCATGTTTTAGCTGAAGGAAGAATCCCTTAAACCTGGAGAGTTGAGACCCGTGGAATGGGTACCATGCAATATGACTTCAAAGGGTCTTCATTTGCTCACCGAACCTCTCCAATCCTATCACTGCTGCGTTTATGCCCCTGTACTCACGCTTCATTCTCTTTCAGAGACATAGCAATCCATAGGTTTTAAGATACTTACTAGTCAGGTACATTCTTAGGCGTTTAATATGGGGTGTTGAGTACATATTGTTGAGCAAGGAGTAGCTCTTGTCTATTCCATATTTGGCTTAAGGAACTTTATCTGTGCTCATTTCAATCTCTGGTTTTATGCAGCACCCCAACTCACCTTTCCACATGAGCAAGCATAATTTGGTTTTCTAAATTTGAGACCCTGTTCTGTTTTGTAATCCAGTTCCTGTGTAGCCAAATTTACATTCCGTGTATTAGTGATATCTTATGATGTTTCTTTTTCTGTGTGACTTATTTCAGTTAGAATCATCATACCTGAATCCACTCATTATGCTGCTACGGGCCTGATGACATAGATTTCATTGCTGAGTGATATTGCATTGTACGTAAGTACCACAACTTCTTTATCCATTTTTCGCTTTCTGCGATATTGAACTTGTCCCGTAAACGAGGTTCTTGTAAACAGAGCCGTCCCAAACTTTGGGGTGGCTGTGTCTTTTTGATTTTAATTTCTCTAAGCTATAGGACCATAAGTGGAAGTGCCCTAGGCTCTGTTGCTTTGTTTTTTAGATGTTTCAGGAAACACCATACAGTTCTCCCCAGTGGCTGTTGGCAATTTACATCCCGCCCATCAGCATAACAAGGCTCCCAGTTCTCCATGGCCTGTCCTTCCTTTCTGGATTTTACACTTTTTTCAGATGGCCCTTTTGACCAGGGGGAAGTGAGACTTCATTGTAGTGCAGATTTCCTTTGCAAGCTTGCTTGGTTGGCCAAAAAGGGGCGTATGCGTTTTTTCCTGAATATATTCAGGAAAAAACGCATACGCCCCTTTTGGCCAAGTGTCTCATTGTCGACGTTCTGCCTCTTTTCCTATGCTTTAAATGCAATTCCAGTCTACCTCCTGAAATCGGTGTCCTGCAATTCTGCCCCGCTTTCAAATCCTCTTGGCAGCCTTACTTCAGTATATTTTTGGACGATAGCTGTCATTTATAACTCTGCAAGTTTGTGAATTACAGTGCCCCTGAGCTCCTTTCTTCAACTCGCTTTCTTGTGAGCTGGCCGCAACACCGCAGGATTGCTTCAGGCCCTAATCTGGTTCCGGCACCGCACACTGAGCCTTTGTTTAATTCCTCTTCCTGGTGGGAATGAGAGTTAAATTTGCCCGTCCAGACACCTCCAACTAGTCTCTCATTGATTCTCCCTATTCCTGTTCATCTTCCGCAGAAATTGCAAACTGGGCCAAACAGGAGGTTAAAGGCACTGACTCTAAAAGTCGGGAGAGTGTTAGTAAAGCGTCTGGAATGTTGCACCCGAGTACCAGAGGACGAGAACTGAGACATATTGGAACACGTCTCCCGATCATACGGTTGATCATACTCTGGATCCACATGCATGTTTTAGCTGAAGGCAGAATCCCTTAAACCTGGAGAGTTGAGACCCGTGGAATGGGTACCATGCAATATGACTTCAAGGGGTCTTCATTTGCTCACCGAACCTCTCCAATCCTATCACTGCTGCGTTTATGCCCCTGAACACACGCATGATTTTCTTTCAGAGACATAGCAATCCATAGGTTTTAAGATACTTACTAGTCAGGTACATTCTTAGGCGTTTAATATGAGGTGTTGAGTCCATTTCGTTGAGCAAGGAGTAGTTCTTGTCTATTCCATATTTGGCTTAAGGAACTTTATCTGTGCTCATTTCAATCTCAGGTTTGATGCAGCACCCCAACTCACCTATCCCCTTAAGCAAGCATAAGTAGGTTTTCTAAATTTGAGACCCTGTTCTGTTTTGTAATCCAGGTCCTGTGTAGCCAAGTTTACATTCCATGTATTAGTGATATCTTATGATGTTTCTTTATCTGTGTGACTTATTTCAGTTAGAATCATCATACCTGAATCCACTCATTATGCTGCTACGGGCCTGATGACATAGATTTCATTGCTGAGTGATATTGCATTGTACGTAAGTACCACAACTTCTTTATTCATTTTTCATTTTCTGCGATATTGAACCTTAACCGTAAATGAGGTTCTTGTAAACAGAGCCATCCCAATCTTTGGGGTGGATGTGTCTTTTTTATTTTAATTTCCCTAAGCTATAGGACCATAAGTGGAAGTGCCCTAGGCTCTGTTGCTTTGTTTTTTAGATGTTTCAGGAAACACCATACACTTCTCCCGAGTGGCTGTTGGCAATTTACATCCCACCCATCAGCATAACAAGGCTCCCAGTTCTCCATGGCCTGTCCTGCCTTTCTGGATTTTACACATTTTTCAGATGGCCCTTTTGACCGGGGGGAAGTGAGACTTCATTGTAGTGCAGATTTCCTTTGCGAGCTTGCTTGGTTGGCCAAAAAGGGCGTATGCGTTTTTTCCCTGAATATATTCAGGAAAAAACGCATACGCCCTTTTTGGCCAAATGCATCATTGTGGACGTTCTGCTCTTTTCCTATGCTTTAAATGCAATTCCAGTCTACCTCCTGAAATCGGTTTCCTGCAATTCTGCCCCGCATTCAAGTTCTGTTGGCAGCCTTACTTCAGTATATTTTTGGACGATAGCTGTCATTTATAACTCTGCAGGTTTGTGAATTACAGTGCCCCTGAGCTCCTTTCTTCAACTCGCTTTCTTGTGACCTGGCCGCAACACTGCAGGATTGCTTCAGGCCCTAATCTGGTTCCAGCACCGCAGGCTGAGCCTTTGGATAATTCCTCTTCCTGGTGGGAATGAGAGTTAAATTTGCCCGTCCAGACACCTCCAGCTAGTCTCTCATTGGTTCTCCCATTTCCTGTTCATCTTCCGCAGAAATTGCAAACTGGGCCAAACAGGAGGTTAAAGGCACTGACTCTTCAAGTCGGGAGAGTGTTAGTAAAGCGTCTGGAATGTTGCACCCGAATACCAGGGGACGAGAACTGAGATATATTGGAACACGTCTCCCGATCACACGGTTGATCATACTCTGGGTTCCACATGCATGTTTTAGCTGAAGGAAGAATCCCTTAAACCTGGAGAGTTGAGACCCGTGGAATGGGTACCATGCAATATGACTTCAAAGGGTCTTCATTTGCTCACCGAACCTCTCCAATCCTATCACTGCTGCGTTTATGCCCCTGTACTCACGCTTCATTCTCTTTCAGAGACATAGCAATCCATAGGTTTTAAGATACTTACTAGTCAGGTACATTCTTAGGCGTTTAATATGGGGTGTTGAGTACATATTGTTGAGCAAGGAGTAGCTCTTGTCTATTCCATATTTGGCTTAAGGAACTTTATCTGTGCTCATTTCAATCTCTGGTTTTATGCAGCACCCCAACTCACCTTTCCACATGAGCAAGCATAATTTGGTTTTCTAAATTTGAGACCCTGTTCTGTTTTGTAATCCAGTTCCTGTGTAGCCAAATTTACATTCCGTGTATTAGTGATATCTTATGATGTTTCTTTTTCTGTGTGACTTATTTCAGTTAGAATCATCATACCTGAATCCACTCATTATGCTGCTACGGGCCTGATGACATAGATTTCATTGCTGAGTGATATTGCATTGTACGTAAGTACCACAACTTCTTTATCCATTTTTCGCTTTCTGCGATATTGAACTTGTCCCGTAAACGAGGTTCTTGTAAACAGAGCCGTCCCAAACTTTGGGGTGGCTGTGTCTTTTTGATTTTAATTTCTCTAAGCTATAGGACCATAAGTGGAAGTGCCCTAGGCTCTGTTGCTTTGTTTTTTAGATGTTTCAGGAAACACCATACAGTTCTCCCCAGTGGCTGTTGGCAATTTACATCCCGCCCATCAGCATAACAAGGCTCCCAGTTCTCCATGGCCTGTCCTTCCTTTCTGGATTTTACACTTTTTTCAGATGGCCCTTTTGACCAGGGGGAAGTGAGACTTCATTGTAGTGCAGATTTCCTTTGCAAGCTTGCTTGGTTGGCCAAAAAGGGGCGTATGCGTTTTTTCCTGAATATATTCAGGAAAAAACGCATACGCCCCTTTTGGCCAAGTGTCTCATTGTCGACGTTCTGCCTCTTTTCCTATGCTTTAAATGCAATTCCAGTCTACCTCCTGAAATCGGTGTCCTGCAATTCTGCCCCGCTTTCAAATCCTCTTGGCAGCCTTACTTCAGTATATTTTTGGACGATAGCTGTCATTTATAACTCTGCAAGTTTGTGAATTACAGTGCCCCTGAGCTCCTTTCTTCAACTCGCTTTCTTGTGAGCTGGCCGCAACACCGCAGGATTGCTTCAGGCCCTAATCTGGTTCCGGCACCGCACACTGAGCCTTTGTTTAATTCCTCTTCCTGGTGGGAATGAGAGTTAAATTTGCCCGTCCAGACACCTCCAACTAGTCTCTCATTGATTCTCCCTATTCCTGTTCATCTTCCGCAGAAATTGCAAACTGGGCCAAACAGGAGGTTAAAGGCACTGACTCTAAAAGTCGGGAGAGTGTTAGTAAAGCGTCTGGAATGTTGCACCCGAGTACCAGAGGACGAGAACTGAGACATATTGGAACACGTCTCCCGATCATACGGTTGATCATACTCTGGATCCACATGCATGTTTTAGCTGAAGGCAGAATCCCTTAAACCTGGAGAGTTGAGACCCGTGGAATGGGTACCATGCAATATGACTTCAAGGGGTCTTCATTTGCTCACCGAACCTCTCCAATCCTATCACTGCTGCGTTTATGCCCCTGAACACACGCATGATTTTCTTTCAGAGACATAGCAATCCATAGGTTTTAAGATACTTACTAGTCAGGTACATTCTTAGGCGTTTAATATGGTGTGTTGAGTCCATTTCGTTGAGTAAGGAGTAGCTCTTGTCTATTCCATATTTGGCTTAAGGAACTTTATCTGTGCTCATTTCAATCTCAGGTTTGATGCAGCACCCCAACTCACCTATCCCCTTAAGCAAGCATAAGTAGGTTTTCTAAATTTGAGACCCTGTTCTGTTTTGTAATCCAGGTCCTGTGTAGCCAAGTTTACATTCCATGTATTAGTGATATCTTATGATGTTTCTTTATCTGTGTGACTTATTTCAGTTAGAATCATCATACCTGAATCCACTCATTATGCTGCTACGGGCCTGATGACATAGATTTCATTGCTGAGTGATATTGCATTGTACGTAAGTACCACAACTTCTTTATTCATTTTTCATTTTCTGCGATATTGAACCTTAACCGTAAATGAGGTTCTTGTAAACAGAGCCATCCCAATCTTTGGGGTGGATGTGTCTTTTTTATTTTAATTTCCCTAAGCTATAGTTCCATAAGTGGAAGTGCCCTAGGCTCTGTTGCTTTGTTTTTTAGATGTTTCAGGAAACACCATACACCTCTCCCTAGTGGCTGTTGGCAATTTACATCCCGCCCATCAGCATAACAAGGCTCCCAGTTCTCCATGGCCTGTCCTGCCTTTCTGGATTTTACACTTTTTTCAGATGACCCTTTTGACCGTGGGGAAGTGAGACTTCATTGTAGTGCAGATTTCCTTTGCAAGCTTGCTTGGTTGGCCAAAAAGGGCGTATGCGTTTTTTCCTGAATATATTCAGGAAAAAACGCATACGCCCTTTTTGTCCAAGTGCATCATTGTGGACGTTCTGCCTCTTTTCCTATGCTTTAAATGCAATTCCAGTCTACCTCCTGAAATCAGTTTCCTGCAATTCTGCCCCGCTTTCAAGTCCTCTTGGCAGCCTTACTTCAGTATATTTTTGGACGATAGCTGTCATTTATAACTCTGCAGGTTTGTGAATTACAGTGCCCCTGAGCTCCTTTCTTCAACTCGCTTTCTTGTGAGCTGGCCGCAACACCGCAGGATTGCTTCAGGCCCTAATCTGGTTCCGGCACGGCACGCTGAGCCTTTGGTTAATTCCTCTTCCTGGTGGGAAATGAGAGTTAAATTTGCCCGTCCAGACACCTCCAGCTAGTCTCTCATTGGTTCTCCCTATTCCTGTTCATCTTCCGCAGAAATTGCAAATGGGCCAAACAGGAGGTTAAAGGCACTGACTTTCCAAGTCAGGAGAGTGTTAGTAAAGCGTCTGGAATGTTGCACCCGAGTACCAGGGGACGAGAACTGAGACATATTGAACACGTCTCCCAATCACACGGTTGAACATACTCTGGGTTCAACATTTATGTTTTAGCTGAAGGAAGAATCCCTTAAACCTGGAGAGTTGAGACCCGTGGAATGGGTACCATGCAATATGACTTCAAAGGGTCTTCATTTGCTCACCAAACCTCTCCAATGCTATCACTGCTGCGTTTATGCCCCTGTACACACGCTTGATTCTCTTTCAGAGACAAAGCAATCCATAGGTTTTAAGTTACTTACTAGTCAGGTACATTCTTAGGCGTTTAATATGGGGTGTTGAGTCCATTTCGTTGAGCAAGGAGTAGTTCTTGTCTATTCCATATTTGGCTTAAGGAACTTTATCTGTGCTCATTTCAATCTCTGGTTTTATGCAGCACCCCAACTCACCTTTTCGCTTAAGCAAGCATAAGTTGGTTTTCTAAATTTGAGACCCTGTTCTGATTTGTAATCCAGTTCCTGTGTAGCCAAGTTTACATTCCATGTATTAGTGATATCTTATGATGTTTCTTTTTCTGTGTGACTTATTTCAGTTAGAATCATCATACCTGAATCCACTCACGGGCCTGATGACATACCTGAATCCACTCCACGGGCCTGATGACATAGATTTCATTGCTGAGTGATATTGCATTGTACGTAAGTACCACAACTTCTTTATCCATTTTTCACTTGTGAGGGCATGGGTTAGTGTGAGCGTACGGGTTAGGATTAGGGGACAGGTGAGGGGAAGGCTTCGTGGAAGGGTTAGGGTTAGTGTTCGGGCTAGGGTTAAGGTTAGGGGACGGGGATGGTTTCGGGTCCAATTGAGGGTACGACAGCGGTTTAGGTGGAGCGTACGTGTGAGGGCGCGGGTTAGTGTGAGCGTACGGGTTAGGATTAGGGGACGGGTGAGGGGAAGGCTTCGGGGAAGGTTTAGGGTTAGGGTTCGGTCTAGGGTTAGGGTTAGGGGACGGGGATGGTTTAGGGTCCAGGTGAGGGTACGACAACGGTTTAGGGGGAGCATACGTGTGAGGGCGCGTGTTAGTGTGAGCGAACGGGTTAGGATTAGGGGACGGGTGAGGGGAAGGCTTCGGGGAAGGGTTAGGTATAGGGTTCTGGTTAGGGTTAGGGTTAGGGGACGGGGACGGTTTAGGGTCCAGGTGAGGGTACGACAACGGTTTAGGGGGAGCGTACGTGTGAGGGCGCGGGTTAGTGTGAGCGTACGGGTTAGGATTAGGGGACGGGTTAGGGGAAGGCTTTGGGGAAAGGTTAGGGTTAGAGTTCTGGCTAGGGTTAGGGTTAGGGGATGGGGACGGTTTAGGGTCCAGGTGAGGGTACGACAACGCTATAGGGGGAGCGTACGTGTTATGGCGCGGGTTAGTGTGAGCGTACCGGTTAGGATTAGGGGACGGGTGAGGGGAAGGCTTCGGGGAAGGGTTAGGGTTAGGGTTCGGGCTAGGGTTAGGGTTAGGGGACGGGGACGGTTTAGAGTCCAGGTGAGGTTACGACAACGGTTTAGGGGGAGTGTACGGGTGAGGGCGTGGGTTAGTGTGAGCGTACGGGTTAGGATTAGGGGTCGGGTGAGGGGAAGGCTTTGGGGAAGGGTTAGGGTTAGGGTTAGGGCTAGGGTTAGGTTTAGGGGACCGGGACGGTTTAGGTTCCAGGTGAGGGTACGACAACGGTTTAGGGGGAGCGTACGTGTGAGGGCGTGGGTTAGTGTGAGCGTGCGGGTTAGGATTAGGGGACGGGTGACATGAAGGCTTCGGAGAAGGGTTAGTGTTATGTTTCGGGCTAGGGTTAGGGTTAGGGGACGTGGACGGTTTAGGATCCAGGTGAGTGTACGACAATGGTTTAGGGGGAGCGTACGTGTGAGGGCGCGGGGTAGTGTGAGCTTACCGGTTAGTTTTAGGGGACGGGTGAAGCGAAGGCTTCGAGGAAGGGTTAGGGATAGGGTTCGGGCTAGGGTTAGGGTTAGGTGACGGGGACGGTTTATGGTCCAGGTGAGTGTACAACAACGGTTTAGGGGGAGCGTACGTGTGAGGGCGCGGGTATGTGTGAGCGTACGGGTTAGGATTAGGGGACGGGTGACGGGAAGGCTTCGGGGAAGTGTTAGGGTTAGGGTTCGGGCTAGGGTTAGGGTTAGGGGACGGGGACGGTTTAGGGTCCAAGTGAGGGTACGACAACGGTTTAGAGGGAGCATACGTTTGAGGGCACGGGTTAGTGTGAGCGTACGGGTTAGGATTAGGGGACGGGTGAGGGGAAGGCTTCGGGGAAGTGTTAGGGTTAGGGTTCGGGCTAGGGTTAGGGTTAGGGGACGGGGACGGTTTAGGGCCCAGGTGAGGGTACGACAATGGTTTATGGGGAGCGTACGTGTGAGGGCACGGGTTAGTGTGAGCTTACGGGTTAGGTTTAGGGAACGGGTGAGGGGAAGGCTTCAGGGAAGTGTTAGGGTTAGGGTTCGGGCTAGGGTTAGGGTTAGGGGTTGGGGACGGTTTCGGGTCCAGTTGAGGGTACGACAGCGGTTTAGGTGGAGCGTACGTGTGAGGGCGCGGGTTAGTGTGACCGTTCGGGTTAGGTTTACGAGACGGGTGAGGGGAAGGCTTCGGGGAAGGGTTAAGGTTAGGGTTCGGGCTAGGGTTAGGGTTAGGGGACGGGGACGGTTTCGGGTCCAGATGAAGGTACGACATCGGTTTAGGGGGAGCGTACGTGTGAGGGCGCGGGTTAGTTTGAGCGTACGGGTTAGGATTAGGGGACGGGTGAGGGGAAGGCTTCGGGGACGGTTTAGGGTTAGGGTTTGGGTAGGGTTAGTGTTAGGGGATGGGGACGGTTTAGGGTCCAGGTGAGGGTACCACAACGGTTTAGGGGCAGCGTACGTGTGAGCGGGCTGTTTAGTGTGAGCGTACGGGTTAGGATTAGGGGACGGGTGAGGGGAAGGCTTCGGGCAAGTGTTAGGGTTAGGGTTCGGGCTAGGGTTAGGGTTAGGGGACAGGGACACTTTAGGGTCCAGGTGAGGGTACGACAATGGTTTAGGGGGAGCGTACGTGTTAGGGCACGGGTTAGTGTGAGGGTACGGACTAGCATTAGGGGACTGGTGAGGGGAAGGCTTCGGGGAAGGGTTAGGGTTAGGGTTCGGGCTAGGGTTAGGGTTAGGGGACGGGGACGGTTTAGGGTCCAGGTGAGAGTACGAAAACTGTTTAGGGGGAGCGTACGTGTGAGGGCACGGGTAAGTGTGAGCGTACGGGTTAGGATTAGGGGACGGGTGAGGGGAAGGCTTCGGGGAAGGTTTAGGGTTAGGGTCTGGGCTAGGGTTAAGGTTAGGGGATGGGGACCGTTTAGGGTCCAGGTGTGGGTACGACAACGGTTTAGGGGCAGCGTACGTGTGTGCGGACTGGATAGTGTGAGCGTACGGGTTAGGATTACGGGACGGGTGAGGGGAAGGCTTCGGGGAAGGGTTAGTGTTAGGGTTCGGGCTAGGGTTAGGGTTAGGGGACGGGGACGGTTTAGGGTCCAGGTGAGGGTACGACAACGGTTTAGGGGGAGCGTACATGTGAAGACGTGGGTTAGTGTGAGCGTACGGGTTAGGATAAGGGGACGGGTGAGGGGAAGGTTTCGGGGAATGGTTAGGGTTAAGGTTCGGGCTAGGTTTAGGGTTAGGGGATGGGGACGGTTTAGGGTCCAGGTGAGGGCACGATAATGGTTTAGGGGGAGCGTAAGTGTGAGGGCGTGGGTTAGTGTGAGCGTACGGGTTAGGATTAGGGGACGGGTGAGGGGATGTCTTCGGGGAAGGGTTAGGGTTAGGGTTCGGACTAGGGTTACGGTTAGGTGACGGGGAGGGTTTAGGGTCCAGGTGAGGGTACGACAATGCTTTAGGGTGAGCGTACGTGTGAGGGCGCGGGTTAGTGTGAGCCTACTGGTTAGGATTAGGGGACGGGTGAGGGGAAGTCTTCGGGGAAGGGTTAGGGTTAGGGTCCCGGCTAGGGTTAGGGTTAGGGGATGGGGACGGTTTAGGATCCATGTGATGGTACGACAACGGTTTAGGGGCAGCGTACGTGTGAGGGCGTGGGTTAGTGTGAGTGTACGGCTTAGGATTAGGGGACGAGTGAGGGGAAGGCTTCGGGGAAGGGTTAGGGTAAGGGTTCGGGCTAGGGTTAGGGTTAGGGGACGGGGACGGTTTCGGGTCCAGATGAAGGTTAGGGTTAGGGTTAGGGTTAGGGGACAGGGACGGTTTAGGGTCCCGGTGAGGGTACGACAAAGTTTTAAGGGGA
The DNA here is from genome assembly GCF_964270905.1 of Leucopleurus acutus. Taxonomy (NCBI): domain Eukaryota; kingdom Metazoa; phylum Chordata; class Mammalia; order Artiodactyla; family Delphinidae; genus Leucopleurus; species Leucopleurus acutus. The sequence continues at coordinate 95,916 of NW_028138998.1, forward strand.
GCGTACGTGTGAGGGCATGGGTTAGTGTGAGCGTACGGGTTAGGATTAGGGGACGGGTCAGGGGAAGGCTTCGGGGAACGGTTAGGGATAGGGTTCGGGCTAGGGCTCTGGTTAGGGGACGGGTGCGGTTTAGGGTCCAGGTGAGTGTACGACAATGGTTTAGGGGGAGCGTACGTGTGAGGGCACGGGTTAGTGTGAGCTTACGGGTTAGGTTTAGGGGACAGGTGAGGGGAAGGCTTCGGGGAAGTGTTAGGGTTAGGGTTCGGGCTAGGGTTAGGGTTAGGGGATGGGGACAGTTTCGGGTCCAGTTGAGGGTACGACAGCGGTTTAGGTGGAGCGTACGTGTGAGGGCGCGGGTTAGTGTGAGCGTTCGGGTTAGGATTAGGAGACGGGTGAGGGGAAGGCTTCGGGGAAGGGTTAAGGTTAGGGTTCGGGCTAGGGTTAGGGTTAGGGGACGGGGACGGTTTCGGGTCCAGATGAAGGTACGGCATCGGTTTAGGGGGAGCGTACGTGTGAGGGCGCGGGTTAGTTTGAGCGTACGGGTTAGGATTAGGGGACGGGTGAGTGGAAGGCTTCGGGGACGGGTTAGGGTTAGGGTTTGGGTAGGGTTAGTGTTAGGGGATGGGGACGGTTTAGGGTCCAGGTGAGGGTACCACAACGGTTTAGGGGCAGCGTAAGTGTGAGTGGGCTGTTTAGTGTCAGCGTACGGGTTAGGATTAGGGGACGGGTGAGGGGAAGGCTTCGGGCAAAGGTTAGGGTTAGGGTTCGGGCTAGGGTTAGGGTTAGGGGATGGGGACACTTTAGGGTCCATGTGAGGGTACGACAACGGTTTAGAGGGAGCGTACGTGTGAGGGCGTGGGTTAGTGTGAGCGTGCGGGTTAGGATTAGGGGACGGTTGACATGAAGGCTTCGGAGAAGGGTTAGTGTTATGTTTCGGGCTAGGGTTAGGGTTAGGGGACGGGGACGGTATAGGATCCAGATGAGGGAACGACAACGGTTTAGGGGGAGTGTACGTGTGAGGGCGCGGGTTAGTGTGAGCGTACGGGTTGGGATTAGGGGACGGGTGGGTGAAGGCTTCAGGGAATGATTAGGGTTAGGCTTCGGGCTAGGGTTAGGGTTAGGGGATGGGGACTGTTTAGGGTCCATGTGAGGGTACGACAACGGTTTAGGGGCAGCGTACGTGTGAGGGCGTGGGTTAGTGTGAGCGTACGGCTTAGGATTAGGGGACGAGTGAGGGGAAGGCTTCGGGGAAGGGTTAGGGTTAGGTTTCGGGCTAGGGTTAGGGTTACGGGACGGGGACGGTTTAGGGTCCAGGGGAGTGTACGACAACGGTTTAGGGGGAGCGTACGTGTGAGGGCGTGGGTTAGTGTGAGCGTACGGGTTAGGATTAGGGGACGGGTTATGGGAACCCTTTGGGGAAGGGTTAGGTTTAGGGTTCGGGCTAGGGTTAGGGTTAGGGGACGGGGACGGTTTAGGGTCCAGGTGAGGGTACGACAGTGGTTTAGGGGGAGCGTACGTGTGAGGGCGTGGGTTAGTGTGAGCGTACGGGTTAGGATTAGGGGACGGGTCAGGGGAAGGCTTCGGAGAACGGTTAGGGATAGGGTTCGGGCTAGGGTTCGTGTTAGGGGTCGGGGGCGGTTTAGGGTCCAGGTAAGTGTACGACAATGGTTTAGGGGGAGCGTACGTGTGAGGGCGCGGGGTAGTGTGAGCTTACAGGTTAGTTTTAGGGGACGGGTGAAGCGAAGGCTTCGGGGAAGGGTTAGGGTTAGGGTTCGGGCTAGGGTTAGGTTTAGGGGACGGGGAAGGTTTCGGGTCCCGGTGAGTGTACGACAACGGTTTAGGGGGAGCGTACGTGTGAGGGCGCCGGTTAGTGTGAGTGTACGGGTTAGGATTAGGGGACAGGTTAGGGGAAGGCTTTGTTGAAGGGTTAGGGTTAGGGGTCGGGCTAGGGTTAGGGTTAGGTGACGGGGACGGTTTATGGTCCAGATGAGGGTACGACAACGGTTTAGAGGGAGCGTACGTGTGAGGGCGTGGGTTAGTGTGAGCGTACGGGTTAGGATTAGGGGACGGGTGACGGGAAGGCTTCGGGGAAGGGTTAGGGTTAGGGTTCGGGCTAGGGTTAGGGTTTGGGGACGGGGACGGTTTCGGGTCCAGATGAAGGTACGACATCGGTTTAGGGGGAGTGTACGTGTGAGGGCGCGGGTTAGTTTGAGAGTAAGGGTTAGGATTAGGGGACGGGTGAGGGGAAGGCTTCGGGGACGGGTTAGGGTTAGGGTTTGGGTAGGGTTAGTGTTAGGGGATGGGGACGGTTTAGGGTCCAGGTGAGGGTACCACAACGGTTTAGGGGCAGCGTACGTGTGAGTGGGCTGTTTAGTGTGAGCGTACGGGTTAGGATTAGGGGACTGGTGAGGGGAAGGCTTCGGGGAAGGGTTAGGGTTACGGTTCGGGCTAGGGTTAGGGTTAGGGGACGGGGACGGTTTCAGGTCCAGTTGAGGGTACGACAGCGGTTTAGGGGGAGCGTACATGTGAGGGCACGGGTTAGTGTGAGCGTACGGGTTAGGATTAGGGGACGGGTGAGGGGAAGGCTTCGGAAAAGGTTTATAGATAGGGTTTGGGCTAGGGTTAGGGTTAGGATACGGGGACGGTTTCGGGTCCAGGTGAGAGTACGACAGCGGTTTAGGGGGAGTGTACATGTGAGTGCGCGGGTTACTGTGAGCGTACGGCTTAGGATTATGGGACGGGTGAGGGGAAGGCTTCCGGGAAGGGTTAAGGTTAGGGTACGGGCTAGGGTTAGGGATGGGGACGGGGACGGTTTAGGGTCCAGGTGAGGGTACGACAACGGTTTAGGGGGACCATTCGTGAGAGGGCGCGGGTTAGTGTGAGCGTACGGGTTAGGATTAGGGGATGGGTGAGGGGAAGGCTTCGGGGAAGTGTTAGGGTTAGTGTTCCGGCTAGTGTTAGGTTTAGGGGACGGAGACGGTTTAGGGTCCAGCTGAGGGTATGACAACGGTGGAGGGGGAGCGTACGTGTGAGCGCGTGGGTTAGTGTCAGCGTGCGGGTTAGGATTAGGGGACGGTTGAGGGGAATGCTTCGGGGAAAGGTTAGGGTTAGGGTTCGGGCTAGTGTTAGGGTTAGGGTACGGGGACGGTTTAGGGTCCAGGTGAGGGTACGACCACGGTTTAGGGGGAGCGTACGTGTGAGGGCGTGGGTTAGTGTGAGCATACGGGTTAGGATTAGGGGACGTGTGAGGGGAAGGCTTCGGGGAAGGGTTAATGTTAAGGTTCGGGCTAGGGTTTGGGTTAGGGGTCAGGGACGGTTTAGGGTAAAGTTGAGGGTACGACAACGGTTTAGGGGGAGCGTACGTGTGAGGGCGCAGGTTAGTGTGACCGTACGGGTTAGGATTAGAGGACGGGTGAGGGGAAGGCTTCAGGGAAGTGTTAGGGTTAGGGTTCGGGCTAGGGTTAGGGTTAGGGGACGGGGATGGTTTCGGGTCCAATTGAGGGTATGACAGCGGTTTAGGGGGAGCGTACCTGTGAGGGCGCGGGTTAGTGTGAGCGTACGGGTTAGGATTAGGGGACGGGTGAGGGGAAGGCTTCGGGGAAGTGTTAGGGTTAGGGTTAGGGCTAGGGTTAGGGTTAGGGGACGGGGACGGTTTAGGGTTTATGTGAGGGTACGACAACGGTTTAGGGGGAGCGTACGTGTGATGGCGCGTGTTAGTGTGAGTGTAAGGGTTAGGATTAGGGGACGGGTGAGGGGAATGCTTCGGGGAAGGGTTAGGGTTAAGGTTGGGGCTAGGGTTAGGGTTAGGGGACGGGGACGGTTTAGGGTCCAGGTGAGGGTACGACAATGGTTTAGGTGGAGCGAATGTGTGAGAGCGTGCGTAGTGTGATGGTACGGGTTAGGATTAGGTGACGGGTGACGTGAATGCTTCGGGGAAGGGTTAGGTTTAGTGTTCGGGTTAGGGTTAGGGTTAGGGTACGGGGACGGTTTAGGATCCAGGTGAGGGTACGACAATGGTTTAGGGGGAGCGTACGTGTGAGGGCGTGGGTTAGTGTGAGCGTACGGGTTAGGATTAGTGGACGGGTGAGGGGAAGTCTTCGGGGAAGTGTTAGGGTTAGGTTTCGGTCTAGGGTTAGGGTTGGGGACGGGGACGGTTTAGGGTCCAGGTGAGGGTACGACAACGGTTTAGGGGGACCATACGTGTGAGGGTGCGGGTTAGTGTGAGCGTACGGGTTAGGATTAGGGGACGAGTTAGGGGAAGGCTTTGGGGAAGGGTTAGGTTTAGGGTTCGGGCTAGGGTTAGGGTTAGGTGACGGGGACGGTTTAGGGTCCAGGTAAGGGTAAGACAACGCTTTAGGGGGAGCGTACGTGTGAGGGTGCGTGTCAGTGTGAGCGTACGGGTTAGGATTAGGGGACGGGTGAGGGGAAGGCTTCGGGGAAGTTTTATTGTTAGGGTTCGGGCTAGAGTTAGGGTTAGGAGGCAGGGACGGTTTAGGGTCCAGGTGAGAGTACGACAACGGTTTAGGGGGACCATTCGTGTGAGGGCGCGGGTTAGTGTGAGCGTACTGGTTAGGATTAGGGGATGGGTGAGGGGAAGGCTTCGGGTAAGTGTTAGGGTTAGTGTTCGGGCTAAGGTTAGGGTTAGGAGACGGAGACGGTTTAGGGTCCAGGTGAGGGTACGACAACGGTTTAGGGGCAGCGTACGTGTGAGGGCGTGGGTTAGTGTGAGCGTACGGCTTAGGATTAGGGGACGGGTGAGGGGAAGGCTTCGGGGAAGTGTTAGGTTCAGGGTTCGGGCTAGGGTTAGGGTTACGGGACGGGGACGGTTTCGGGTCCAGTTGAGGGTACGACAGCGGTTTGGGGGAGCGTACGTGTGAGGGCGCGGGTTAGTGTGAGCGTACGGGTTAGGATTAGGGGATGGGTTAGGGGAACCCCTTGGGGAAGCGTTAGGGTTAGGGTTCGGGCTAGGGTTAGGGTTAGGGGACGGGGACGGTTTAGGGTCCACGTGAGGGTACGACAACGGTTTAGGGAGAGTGTACGTGTGAGGGCGTGGGTTAGTGTGAGCGTACGGGTTAGGATTAGGGGACGGGTGAGGGGAAGGCTTCGGGGAAGGGTTAGGGTTAGGGTTCGGGCTAGGGTTAGGGTTAGGGGACGGGGACGGTTTCGGGTCCAGATGAGGGTACGACAGCGGTTTAGGGGGAGCGTACGTGTGAGGGCGTGGGTTAGTGTGAGCGTACGGGTTAGGGTTAGGGGACGGGTGACGGGAAGGCTTCGGTGAAGGGTTAGGGTTAGGGTTCGGGCTAGGGTTAGGGTTAGGGGACGGGGACGGTTTAGGGTCCAGGTGAGGGTACGACAATGGTTTAGGGGGAGCGTACGTGCGAGGGCTTGGGTTAGTGTGAGCGTACGGGTTAGGATTAGGGGACGGGTGAGGGGAAGGCTTCGGGGAAGGGTTAGGGTTAAGGTTCGGGCTAGGGTTAGGGTTAGAGGACGGGGACGGTTTAGGGCGCAGGTGAGGGTACGACAATGGTTTAGGGGGAGCGTACGTGTGAGGGCACGGGTTAGTGTGAGCTTACGGGTTATGATTAGGAGACGGGTGAGGGGAAGGCTTCGGGGAAGTGTTAGGGTTAGGTTTCGGGCTAGGGTTAGTGTTAGGGGACGGGGACGGTTTCTGGTCCAGTTGAGGGTACGACAGCGGTTTAGGTGGAGCGTACGTGTGAGGGCGCGGGTTAGTGTGAGCGTTCGGGTTAGGATTAGGAGACGGGTGAGGGGAAGGCTTCGGGGAGGGGTTAGGGTTAGGGTTCGGGCTAGGGTTAGGGTTAAGGGACGGGGACGGTTTCGAGTACAGATGAGGGTACGACAGCGGTTTAGGGGGAGCATACGTGTGAGGGCGCGGGTTAGTGTGAACGTACGGGTTAGGATTAGGGGACGGGTGAGGGAAGGCTTCAGGGAAGTGTTAGGGATAGGGTTCGGGCTAGGGTTAGGGTTAGGGGACGGGGACGGTTTAGGGTCCAGGTGAGGGTAAGACAACGGTTTAGGGGTAGCGTACGTGTGAGGGCACGGGTTAGTGTGAGCGTACGGGTTAGGATTAGGGAACAGGTTAGGGGAAGGCTTCGGTGACGGGTTAGGTTTAGGGTTTGGGTAGGGTTAGTGTTAGGGGATGGGGACGGATTAGGGTCCAGGTGAGGGTACCACAACGGTTTAGGGGCAGCGTACGTGTGAGCGGGCTGTTTAGTGTGAGCGTACGGTTTAGGATTAGGGGACGGGTGAGGGGAAGGCTTCGGGCAAGGGTTAGTGTTAGGTTTCGGGCTAGGGTTAGGGTTAGGGGACGGGGACGGTTTAGGGTCCAGGTGAGGGTACGAAAACGGTGTAGGGGGAGCGTACGTGTGAGGGCGCGGGTAAGTGTGAGCGTACGGGTTAGGATTAGGGGACGGGTGAGGGGAAGGCTTCGGGGAAGGTTTAGGGTTAGGGTCTGGGCTAGGGTTAAGATTAGGGGATGGGGACCGTTTAGGGTCCAGGTGTGGGTACGACAACGGTTGAGGGGCAGCGTACATGTGAGCGGAATGGATAGTGTGAGCGTACGGGTTAGGATTAGGGGACGGGTGAGGGGAAGGCTTCGGAGAAGGGTTAGGGTTAGGGTTCGGGCTAGGGTTAGGGTTAGGGGACGGGGACGGTTTAGGGTCCAGGTGAGGGTACGACAACGGTTTAGGGGGAGCGTACGTGTGAAGATGTGGGTTAGTGTGAGCGTACGGGTTAGGATTAGCGGACGGATGAGGGGAAGGTTTCGGGGAATGGTTAGGGTTAAGGTTCGGGCTAGGGTTAGGGTTAGGGGATGGGGACGGTTTAGGGTCCAGGTGAGAGCACGATAATGGTTTAGGGGGAGCGTACGTGTGAGGGCGCGGGTTAGTGTGAGCGTACGGGTTAGGATTAGGGGATGGGTGAGGGGATGTCTTCGGGGAAGGGTTAGGGTTAGGGTTCGGGCTAGGGTTAGGGTTAGGGGACGGGGATGGTTTAGGGTCCAGGTGAGGGTACGACAATGGTTTAGGGGGAGCGTACGTGTGAGGGCGCGGGTTAGTGTCAGCGTACGGGTTAGGATTGGGGGACGGTTGAGGGGAAGTCTTCGGGGAAGGGTCAGGGTTAGGGTTCAGGCTAGGGTTAGGTTTAGGGTTAGGGGACGGGGACGGTTTAGCGTCCAGGTGAGGGTACGACAACGGTTAGGGGGAGCGTACGTGTGAAGGCGCGGGTTAGTGTGAGCGTACGGGTTAGGATTAGGGGACGGGTGAGGGGAAGGCTTCGGGGAAGGTTTAGGGTTAGGGTTCGGGCTAGGGATAGGTTTAGGGTACGGGGACGGTTTAGGGTCCAGGTGAGTGTACGACAACGGTTTAGGGGGAGCGTACCTGTGAGGGCGCGTGGTAGTGTGAGCTTACGGGTTAGTTTTAGGGGACGGGTGAAGCGAAGGCTTCGGGGAAGGGTTAGGGTTAGGGTTCGGGCTAGGGATAGGTTTAGGGGACGGGGACGGTTTAGGGTCCAGGTGAGTGTACGACAACGGTTTAGGGGGAGCGTACGTGTGCGGGCGCCGGTTAGTGTGAGTGTACGGGTTAGGATTAGGGGACAGGTTAGGGGAAGGCTTTGTTGAAGGGTTAGGGTTAGGGTTCGGGCTAGGGTTAAGGTTAGGTGACGGGGACGGTTTAGGGTCCAGGTGAGGGTACGACAACGGTTTAGGGGGAGCGTACGTGTGAGGGCGCGGGTTAGTGTGAGTGTACGGGTTAGGATTATGGGATGGGTGAGGGGAAGGCTTCGTGGAAATGTTAGGGTTAGGGTTCGGGCTAGGGTTAGGGTTAGGGGACGGGGACGATTTAGGGTCCAGGTGAGGGTACGACAACGGTTTAGGGGGAGCGTACGTGTGAGGGCGCAGGTTAGTGTGAGCGTACGGGTTAGGATTAGGGGACGGGTGAGGGTAAGGCTTCGGGAAAGGGTTAGGGCTAGGTTTCGGGCTAGGGTTAGGGTTAGGGGATGGGGACGTTTTACGGTCCAGGTGAGGGTACGACAACAGTTTAGGGTGAGCGTACGTGTGAGGGCGCGGGTTAGTGTGAGCGTACAGGTTACGATTAGGGAACGGGTAAGGGGAAGGCTTCGGGGAAGGGTTAGGTTTAGGGTTCGGGCTAGGGTTAGGGTTAGGGGATGGGGACGGTTTAGGGTTCAGGTGAGGGTACGACAATGGTTTAGGGGGAGCGTACGTGTGAGGGCGCGGGTTAGTGTGAGTGTACGGGTTAGGATTAGGGGACGGGTGAGGGGAAGGCTTCGGGGAAGGGTTAGGGTTAGGGTTCGCGCTAGGGTTAGGGTTAGGGGACGGGGACGGTTTCGGGTCCAGATGAAGGTACGACAGCGGTTTAGGGGTAGCGTACGTGTGACGGCGCGGGTTAGTTTGAGCGTACGGGTTAGGATTAGGGGACGGCTGAGGGTAAGGCTTTGGGGAATGGTTAGGGATAGAGTTCGGGCTAGGGTTAGGGTTAGGGGACGGGGATGGTTTAGGGTCCAGGTGAGGGTACGACAACGGTTTAGGGGGAGCATACGTGTGCGGGCGCGTATTAGTGTGAGCGAACGGGTTAGGATTAGGGGACGGGTGAGGGGAAGGCTTCCGGGAAGGGTTAGGGATAGGGTTCTGGTTAGGGTTAGGGTTAGGGGACAGGGACGGTTTAGGGTCCAGGTGAGGGTACGACAACGGTTTAGGGGGAGGGTACGTGTGAGGGCGCGGGTTAGTGTGAGCGTACGGGTTAGGATTAGGGGACGGGTTAGGGGAAGGTTTTGGGGAAATGTTAGGGATAGGGTTCTGGCTAGGGTTAGGGTTAGGGGTGGGGACTGTTTAGCGTCCAGGTGAGGGTACGACAACGCTATAGGGGGAGCGTACGTGTGAGGGCACTGGTTAGTGTGAGCGTACCGGTTAGGATTAGGGGACGTGTGAGGGGAAGCCTTTGGGGAAGGGTTAGGGTTAGGGTTCGGGCTAGGGTTAGGGTTAGGGGACGGGGACGGTTTAGGGTCCAGGTGAGGGTACGACAACGGTTTAGGGGTAGCGTACGTGTGAGGGCGCGGGTTAGTGTGAGCGTACGGGTTAGGATTAGGGGACGGGTGAGGGGAAGGCTTCAGGGAAGGGTTAGGGTTAGGGTTCGGGCTAGGGTTAGGGTTAGGGGACGGGGACAGTTTAGGGTACAGGTGAGGGTACGACAATGGTTTAGGGGGAGCGTACATGTGAGGGCTTGGGTTAGTGTGAAAGTACAGGTTAGGATTAGGGGACGGGTGAGGAGAAGGCTTCGGGGAAGGGTGAGGGTTAGGGTTCAGGCTAGGGTTAGGGTTAGGGGACGGGGACGGTTTAGGGTCCAGGTGAGGGTACGACAACGGTTTAGGGGGAGCGTACGTGTGAGGGCGTGGGTTAGTGTGAGCGTACGGGTTAGGATTAGGGCACGGTTGAGGGGAAGATTTCGGGGAAGAGTCAGCGTTAGCGTTTGGGCTAGGGTTAGGGGTAGGGGACGGGGACGGTTTAGGGTCCAGGTGAGGGTAAGTCAGCGGTTTTGGGGGAGCGTACGTGTGAGGGCGCGGGTTAGTGTGAGCATACGGGTTAGGATTAGGGGACGGGTGAGGGGAAGGCTTTGGGGAAGGGTTAGGGTTAGGGTTCGGGCTAGGGTTAGGGTTAGGGGACGGGGACGGTTTAGGGTCCAGGTGAGTGTACGACAACGATTTAGGGGGAGCACACGTGTGAGGGCGCGTGTTAGTGTATGCGAACGGGTTAGGATTAGGGGACGTGTGAGGGGAAGGCTTCGGGGAAAGGTTAGGGTTCGGGTTCTGGCTAGGGTTAGGGTTACGGGATGGGGATGGTTTAGGGTCCAGGTGAGGGTACGACAACGCTATAGGGGGAGCGTACGTGGGAGGGCGTGGGTTAGTGTGAGCGTACCGGTTAGGATTAGGGGACGGGTGAGGGGAAGGCTTCGGGGAAGTGTTAGGGTTAGGGTTCGGGCTAGGGTTAGGGTTAGGGGACGGGGATGGTTTCGGGTCCAATTGAGGGTACGACAGCGGTTTAGGGGGAGCGTACGTGTGAGGGCGCGGGTTAGTGTGAGCGTACGGGTTAGGATTAGGGGACGGGTGAGGGGAAGATTTCGGGGAAGTGTCAGGTTTAGGGTTCGGGCTAGGGTTAGGGTTAGGGGACGGGGACGGGGACGGTTTAGGGTCCAGGTGAGGGTACGACAATGGTTTAGGTGGAGCGAATGTGTGAGGGCGTGGGTAGTGTGATGGTACGGGTTAGGATTAGGAGACGGGTGACGTGAAGGCTTCGGGGAAGGGTTAGGGTTAGGGTTCGGGCTACGGTTAGGGTTAGGGGACGGGGACGGTTTAGGGTGCAGTTGAGGGTACGACAGCGGTTTAGGGGGAGCGTACGTGTAAGGGCGCGGGTTAGTTTGAGCGTACGGGTTAAGATTAGGGGACGGGTGAGGGGAAGGTTTCGGGGAAGGTTTAGGGATAGGGTTCGGGCTAGGGTTAGGGTTAGGGGACGGGGGCGGTTTAGGGTCCAGGTGAGGGTACGACAATGGTTTAGGTGGAGCGAATGTGTGAGGGCGTGGGTAGTGTGATGGTACGGGTTAGGATTAGGAGACGGGTGACGTGAAGGCTTCGGGGAAGGGTTAGGGTTAGGGTTCGGGCTAGGGTTAGGGTTAGGGGACGGGGACGGTATAGGGTCCAGGTGAGGGTATGACAACGGTTTAGGGGGAGCGTACGTGTGAGAGCGTGGGTTAGTGTGAGCGTACGGGTTAGGATTAGGGGACGGGTGAGGGGAAGGCTTCGGGGAAGGGTTAGGGTTAGGGTTCGGGCTAGGGTTAGGGTTAGGGGACGGGGACGGTTTAGGGTCCAGGTGAGGGTACGACAACGGTTTAGGGGGAGCGTACGTGTGAGGGCGCGGGTTAGTGTGAGCGTACGGGTTAGGATTAGGGTACGAGTTAGGGGAAGGCTTTGGGGAAGGGTTAGGTTTAGGGTTCTGCCTAGGGTTAGGGTTAGGGGACGGGGACGGTTTAAGGTCCAGGTGAGTGTAAGACAACACATTAGGGGGAGCGTACGTGTGAGGACGCGTGTTAGTGTGAGCGTACGGGTTAGGATTAGGGGACGGGTGAGGGGAAGGCTTCGGGGAAGGTTTAGGTTTAGGGTTCGGGCTAGGGTTAGGGTTAGGGGACGGGGACGGTTTAGGGTCCAGGTGAGGGTACGACAACGGTTTAGGGGTACCTTTCGTGTGACGGCGCAGGTTAGTGTGAGCGTACGGGTTAGGATTAGGGGACGGGTGAGGGGAAGGCTTCGGGGAAGGGTTAGGGTTAGGGTTCGGGCTAGGGTTAGTGTTAGGGGACGGGGACAGTTTAGGGTACAGGTGAGGGTACAACAATGGTTTAGGGGGAGCGTACGTGCGAGGGCGCGGGTTAGTGTGAAAGTACAGGTTAGGATTAGGGGACGGGTTAGGAGAAGGCTTCGGGGAAGGGTGAGGGTTAGGGTTCAGGCTAGGGTTAGGGTTAGGGGACGAGGACGGTTTAGGGTCCAGGTGAGGGTACGACAACGGTTTAGGGGGCGCGTACGTGTGAGGGCGCGGGTTAGTGTGAGGGTACGGGTTAGGATTAGGGGACGGTTGAGGGGAAGGTTTCGGGGAAGAGTTAGGGTTAGCGTTTGGGCTAGGGTTAGGGGTAGGGGACGGGGACGGTTTAGGGTCTAGGTGAGGGTATGCCAGCGGTTTAGGGGTAGCGTACGTGTGAGGGCGCGGGTTAGTGTGAGCGAACGGGTTAGGATTAGGGGACGGGTGAGGGGAAGGCTTCGGGGAATGGTTAGGGATAGGGTTCGGGCTAGGGTTAGGGTTAGGGGACGGGGATGGTTTAGGGTCCAGGTGAGGGTACGACAACGGTTTAGGGGGAACGTACGTGTGAGGGCGCGTGATAGTGTGAGCGAACGGGTTATGATTAGGGGAAGGGTGAGGGGAAGGCTTCGGGGAAGGGTTAGGTATAGGGTTCTGGTTAGGGTTAGGGTTAGGGGACGGGGACGGTTTAGGGTCCAGGGGAGGGTACGACAACGGTTTAGGGGGAGCGTACGTGTGAGGCGCGGGTTAGTGTGAGCGTACGGGTTAGGATTACGGTACGGGTGAGGGGAAGGCTTAGGGTTAGGGTTCGGGCTTGGGTTAGGGTTAGGGTACGGGGACGGTTTAGGGTCCAGGTGAGGGTACGACAACGGTTTAGGGGGAGCGTACGTGTGAAGGCGCGGGTAAGTGTGAGCGTACGGGTTAGGATTAAGGGACGGGTGAGGGGAAAGCTTCGGGGAAGGGTTAGGGTTAGGGTTCGGGCTAGGGTTAGGGTTAGGTGACGGGGACGGTTTAGGGTCCAGGTGAGGGTACGACAACGGTTTAGGGGGAGCGTACGTGTGAGGGCGTGGGTTAGTGTGAGCGTACGGGTTAGGATTAGGGGATGGGTGAGGGGAAGGCTTCGGGGAAGGTTTAGGGTTAGGGTTCGGGCTAGGGTTAGGGATAGGGGACGGGGAAGGTTTAGGGCCCAGGTGAGGGTACGACAATGGTTTAGGGGGAGCGTACGTGTGAGGGCACGGGTTAGTGTGAGCTTACGGGTTAGGATTAGGGGACGGGTGAGGGGATGGTTTCGGGGAATGGTTAGGGATACGGTTCGGGCTAGGGTTAGGGTTAGGGGACGGGGATGGTTTAGGGTCCAGGTGAGGGTACGACAACGGTTTAGGGGGAGCATACGTGTGAGGGCGCGTGTTAGTGTGAGCGAACGGGTTAGGATTAGGGACGGGTGAGGGGAAGGCTTCGGGGAATGGTTAGGGATAGGGTTTGGGCTAGGGTTAGGGTTAGGGGACGGGGATGGTTTTGGGTCCAGGTGAGGGTACGACAATGGTTTAGGGGGAGCGTACGTGTGAGGGCGCGTGTTAGTTTGAGCGAACGGGTTAGGATTAGGGGACGAGTGAGGGGAAGGCTTTGGGGAAGGGTTAGGGATAGGGTTCTGGTTAGGGTTAGGGTTAGGGGACGGGGACGGTTTAGGGTCCAGGTGAGGGTACGACAACGGTTTAGGGGGAGCGTACATGTGAGGGCACGGGTTAGTGTGAGCGTACGGGTTAGGATTAGGGGACGGGTTAGGGGAAGGCTTTGGGGAAATGTTAGGGTTAGAGTTCGGGGTAGGGTTAGGATTAGGGGACGGGGACGGTTTAGGGTCCAGGTGAGGGTACGACAACGCTTTAGGGGGAGAGTACGTGTGAGGGCGTGGGTTAGTGTGAGAGTACGGGTTAGGATTAGGGGACGGGTGCGGGGAAGGCTTCCGGGAAGGGTTAGGGTTAGGGTTCGGCTAGGGTTAGGGTTAGAGGACGGGGACGGTTTAGGGTCCAGGTGAGGGTACGAGAATGCTTTAGGGGTTAGGGTTAGGGTTAGGGTTAGGGGACGTGGACAGTGTAGGGTCCAGGTAAGGGTACGACAACGGATTAGGGGGAGCGTACATGTGAGGGTGCAGGTTAGTGTGAGCGTACGGGTTAGGATTAGGGGACGGGTGAGGGGAAGGCTTCGGGGAAGGCTTAGCGTTAGGGTTCGGGCTACGGTTAGGGTTAGGGGACGGGGACGGTTTAGGGTCCAGGTGAGGGTACGACAATGGTTTAGGTGGAGCGAATGTGTGAGGGCGTGGGTAGTGTGATGGTACGGGTTAGGATTAGGTGACGGGTGACGTGAAGGCTTCGGGGAAGGGTTAGGGTTAGGGTTCGGGCTAGGGTTAGGGTTAGGGGACGGGGACGGTTTAGGGTCCAGGTGAGGGTACGACAACGGTTGAGGGGGAGCGTACGTGTGAGCGCGTGGGTTAGTGTCAGCGTATGCGTTAGGATTAGGGGAGGTTGAGGGGAATGCTTCGGGGAAAGGTTAGGGTTAGGGTTTGGGCTAGTGTTAGGGTTAGGGTACGGGGATGGTTTAGGGTCCAGGTGAGGGTACGACCACGGTTTAGGGGGAGCGTACGTGTGAGGGCGCGGGTTAGTGTGAGCATATGTGTTAGGATTAGGGGATGGGTTAGGGTTAGGGTTAGGGTTAGGGTTAGGGTTAGGGTTAGGGTTAGGGTTAGGGTTTGGGTAGGGTTAGGGTTAGGGGATGGGGACGGTTTAGGGTCCAGGTGAGGGTACGACAACGGTTTAGGGGCAGCGTAAGTGTGAGCGGGCTGGTTAGTGTGAGCGTACGGGTTAGGATTAGGGGACGGGTGAGGGGAAGGCTTCAGGGAAGGGTTAGGGTAAGGGTTCGGGCTAGGGTTAGTGTTAGGGGACGGGGATGGTTTAAGGTCCAGGTGAGGGTATGCCAACGGTTTGGGGGGAGCGTACGTGTGAGGGCACGGGTTAGTGTGAGCGTACAGGTTAGGATTAGGGGACGGGTGAGGGGAAGGCTTCGGGGAAGGTTTAGGGTTAGGGTTCGGGCTAGGGTTAGGGTTAGGGGACGGGGACAGTTTAGGGTCCATGTGAGAGTACGACGACGGTTTAAGGGGAGCGTACGTGTGAGGGCGCGAGTTAGTGTGAGCGTACGGGTTAGGATTAGGGGACGGGTGAGGGGAAGGCTTCGGGGAAGTGTTAGGGTTAGGGATCGGGCTAGGGTTAGGTTTAGGGGACGGGGACGGTTTAGGGTCCAGGTGAGCGTACGACAACGCTTTAGGGGGAGCGTACGTGTGAGGGCGCGGGTTAGTGTGAGCGTACGGGTTAGGATTAGGGGACGGGTGAGGGGAATGCTTCGGTGAAGGGTTAGGGTTAGGGTTCGGACTAGGGTTAGGGTTAGGGGTCGGGGAACGTTTAGGGTCCAGGTGAGGTTACGACAACGGTTTAGGGGGAGCGTACGTGTGAGGTCGCGGGTTAGTGTGAGCGTACGGGTTAGGATTAGGGGACGGGTGAGGGGAAGGCTTCGGGGAAGGGTTAGGGTTAGGGTTCGGGCTAGGGTTAGGGTTAGTGGATAGGGACGGTTTAGGATTCAGGTGAGGGTACGACAATGGTTTAGGGGCAGGGTACGAGTGAGCGGGCTGGATAGTGTGAGCGTACGGTTTAGGATTAGGGGACGGGTGAGGGGAAGGCTTCGGGGTAGGGTTAGGGTTAGGGTTCGGGCTAGGGTTAGGTTTAGGGGACGGGGACGTTTTAGGGTCCAGGTAAGGATACGACAACGATTTAGGTGGAGCGTACGTGTGAGGGCGCGGGTTAGTGTGAGCATACGGGTTAGGATTAGGGGACGGGTGAGGGGAAGGCTTTGGGGATGGGTTAGGGTTAGGGTTCGGGCTAGGGATAGGGTTAGGGGACGGGGACGGTTTAGGGTCCAGGTGAGGGTACGACAACGGTTTCGGGGGAGCGTACGTGTGAGGGCGCGGGTTAATGTGAGCGTACGGGTTAGGATTAGGCGACGGGTGAGGAGAAGGCTTCGGGGAAGGGTTAGGTTTAGGGTTCGGCCTAGGGTTAGGGATAGGGGACGGGGACGGTTTAAGGTCCAGGTGAGGGTAAGACAACACTTTCGGGGGAGCGTATGTGTGAGGGCACGTGTTAGTGTGAGCGTACGGGTTAGGATTAGGGGACGGGTGATGGGAAGGCTTCGGGGAAGGGTTAGTGTTAGGGTTCTGGCTAGGGTTAGGGTTAGGGGACGGGGACGGTTTAGGGTCCAGGTGAGGGTACGACAACGGTTTAGGGGGAGCGTACGTGTGAGCGGGCTGGATAGTGTGAGCGTACGGGTTAGGATTAGGGACGGGTGAGGGGAAGGCTTCGGGGAAGTGTTAGGGTTAGGGTTCGGGCTAGGGTTAGGGTTAGGGGACAGGGACGGTTTAGGGTCAAGGTGACGGTACGACAACGGTTTAGGGGGAGCGTACGTGTGAGGACGTGGGTTAGTGTGAGCGTACGGGTTAGGATTAGGGGACGGGTTATGGGAAGGCTTTGGGGAAGGTTTAGCGTTAGGGTTAGGGCTAGGGTTAGGGTTAGGGGACGGGGACGGTTTAGGGTCCAGGTGAGGGTACGACAATGGTTTAGGGGGAGCGTACGTGTGAGGGCGCGGGTTAGTGGGAGCGTTCGGGTTAGGATTAGGGGACGGGTGACGTGAAGGCTTTGGGGAAGGGTTAGGTTTAGGGTTCTGCCTAGGGTTAGGGTTAGGGGACGGGGACGGTTTAAGGTCCAGGTGAGTGTAAGACAACACATTAGGGGGAGCGTACGTGTGAGGACGCGGGTTAGTATGAGCGAACGGGTTAGGATTAGGGGACGGGTGAGGGGAAGGCTTCGGGGAATGGTTAGGGATAGGGTTCGGGCTAGGGTTAGGGTTAGGGGACGGGGATGGTTTAGGGTCCAGGTGAGGGTACGACAACGGTTTAGGGGGAACGTACGTGTGAGGGCGCGTGATAGTGCGAGCGAACGGGTTAGGATTAGGGGAAGGGTGAGGGGAAGGCTTCGGGGAAGGGTTAGGGATAGGGTTCTGGTTAGGGTTAGGGTTAGGGGACGGGGACGGTTTAGGGTCCAGGGGAGGGTACGACAACGGTTTAGGGGGAGCGTACGTGTGAGGGCGCGGGTTAGTGTGAGCATACGGGTTAGGATTAAGGGACGGGTGAGGGGAAGGCTTCAGGGAAGGGTTAGGGTTAGGGTTCGGGTTAGGGTTAGGGGACGGGGACAGTTTAGGGTACAGGTGAGGGTACGACAATGGTTTAGGGGGAGCGTACGTGTGAGGGCGCGGGTTAGTGTGAAAGTACAGGTTAGGATTAGGGGACTGGTGAGGAGAAGGCTTCGGGGAAGGGTCAGGGTTAGGGTTCAGGCTAGGGTTAGGGTTAGGGGACGGGGACGGTTTAGGGTCCAGCTGAGGGTACGACAACGGTTTAGGGGGAGCGTACGTGTGAGGGCGTGGGTTAGTGTGAGCGTACGGGTTAGGATTTGGGGACTGGTGAGCGGAAGGCTTTGGGGAAGTGTTAGGGTTAGGGTTCAGGCTAGGGTTAGGATTAGGGGACGGGGATGGTTTAGGGTCCAGATGAGGGTATTACAGCGGTTTAGGGGGAGCGTACGTGTGAGGGCGCAGGTCAGTGTGAGCATATGGGTTAGGATTAGGAGACGGGTGAGGGGAAGGCTTCGGGGAACGGTTAGGGATAGGGTTCGGGCTAGGGTTATGGTTAGGGGACGGGGACGGTTTAGGGTCCAATTGAGGGTCCGACAACGGTTTAGAGGGAGCGTACATGTGAGGGCGCTGGTTAGTGTCAGCGTACGGGTTAGGATTAGGGGACGGGTAAGGGGAAGGCTTCGGGGAAGGGTTAGTGTTAGGGTTCGGACTAGGGTTAGGGTTAGGTGACGGGGAGGGTTTAGGGTCCAGGTGAGGGTACGACAATGCTTTAGGGTGAGCGTACGTGTGAGGGCGCGGGTTAGTGTGAGCCTTCGGGTTAGGATTAGGGGACAGGTGAGGGGAAGGCTTCGGGGAAGTGTTAGGGTGAGTGTTCGGGCTAGGGTTAGGGTTAGGGGACGGGGATGTATAGGGTCCAGGTGAGGGCACGACAACGGTTTAGGGGGAGCGTACGTGTGAGGCGCGGGTTAGTGTGAGCGTACGGGTTAGGATTACGGTACGGGTGAGGGGAAGGGTTAGGGTTAGTGTTCGGGCTAGGGTTAGGGTTAGGGTACGGGGACGGTTTAGGGTCCAGGTGAGGGTACGACAACGGTTTAGGGGGAGCGTACGTGTGAAGGCGCGGGTAAGTGTGAGCGTACGGGTTAGGATTAAGGGACGGGTGAGGGGAAAGCTTCGGGGAAGGGTTAGGGTTAGGGTTCGGGCTAGGGTTAGGGTTAGGTGACGGGGACGGTTTAAGGTCCAGGTGAGGGTACGACAACGGTTTAGGGGGAGCGTACGTGTGAGGGCGTGGGTTAGTGTGAGCGTACGGGTTAGGATTAGGGGACGGGTGAGGGGAAGGCTTCGGGGAAGGTTTAGGGTTAGGGTTCGGGCTAGGGTTAGGGTTAGGGTACGGGGACGGTTTTGGGTCCAGATGAGGGTACGACAGCGGTTTAGGTGGAGCGTACGTGTGAGGGCGCCGGTTAGTGTGAGCGTTCGGGTTAGGATTAGGAGACGGGTGAGGGGAAGGCTTCGGGGAAGGTTTAGGGTTAGGGTTCGGCCTAGGGTTAGGGTTAGGGGACAGGGACGTTTTCGGGTCCAGATGAGGGTACGACAGCGGTTTAGGGGGAGCGTACGTGTGAGGGCGTGGGTTAGTGTGAGCGTACGGGTTAAGATTAGGGGACGGGTGAGGGGAAGGTTTCGGGGAAGGGTTAGGTTTAGGGTTCGGGCTAGGGTTAGGGTTAACGGACGGGGACGGTTTAGGGTCCAGGCGAGGGTACGACAACGGTTTATGGGGATCGTACGTGTGAGGGCACATGTTAGTGTGAGCGTACGGGTTAGGATTAGGGGACCGGTGAGGGAAAGGCTTCGGGAAAGTGTTAGGGTTAGGGTTCGGGCTAGGGTTAGGGTTAGGGGACGGGGTCGGTTTAGGGTCCAGGTGAGGGTACGACAACGGTTTAGGGGGAGTGTACGTGTGAGGGCGCGGGTTAGTGTGAGCGTACGGGTTAGGATTAGGGGATGGTTGAGGGGAAGGCTTCGGGGACGTGTTAGGGTTAGGGTTTCGGTAGTGTTAAGGTTAAGGGATGGGGACGGTTTAGGGTCCAAGTGAAGGTACGACAACGGTTTAGGGGGTGCGTACGTGTGAGGGCGTGGGTTAGTGTGAGCGTTCGGGTTAGGATTAGGGGACGGGTGAGGGGAAGGCTTCGGGGAAGGGTTAGGGTTAGGGTTCGGGCTAGGGTTAGGGTTACGGGATGGGGACGGTTTAGGGTCCAGGTGAGGGTACGACAACGCTTTAGGGGGAGCGTATGTGTGAGGGTGCGGGTTAGTGTGAGCGTACGGGTTAGGATTAGGATACGGGTGAGGGGAAGGCTTTGGGGAAGTGTTAGGGTTAGGGTTCGGGCTAGGGTTAGGATTAGGGGACGGGGATGGTTTAGGGTCCAGGTGAGGGTATTACAACGGTTTAGGGGGAGCGTACGTGTGAGGGCGCGGGTCAGTGTGAGCATATGGGTTAGGATTAGGGGACGGGTGAGGGGAAGGCTTCGGGGAAGGGTTAGGGATAGGGTTCGGGCTAGGGTTAGGGTTTGGGGACGGGGACGGTATAGGGTCCAATTGAGGGTACGACAACGGTTTAGGGGGAGCGTACGTGTGAGGGCGCTGGTTAGTGTCAGCGTACAGTTTAGGATTAGGGGACGGGTGAGGGGAAGGCTTCGGGGAAGGGTTAGGGTTAGGGTTCGGGCTAGGGTTAGGGTTAGGGGACGGGGACGGTTTAAGGTCCAGGTGAGTGTAAGACAACACATTAGGGGGAGCGTACGTGTGAGGACGCGGGTTAGTATGAGCGAACGGGTTAGGATTAGGGGACGGGTGAGGGGAAGGCTTCGGGGAATGGTTAGGGATAGGGTTCGGGCTAGGGTTAGGGTTAGGGGACGGGGATGGTTTAGGGTCCAGGTGAGGGTACGACAACGGTTTAGGGGGAACGTACGTGTGAGGGCGCGTGATAGTGCGAGCGAACGGGTTAGGATTAGGGGAAGGGTGAGGGGAAGGCTTCGGGGAAGGGTTAGGGATAGGGTTCTGGTTAGGGTTAGGGTTAGGGGACGGGGACGGTTTAGGGTCCAGGGGAGGGTACGACAACGGTTTAGGGGGAGCGTACGTGTGAGGGCGCGGGTTAGTGTGAGCATACGGGTTAGGATTAAGGGACGGGTGAGGGGAAGGCTTCAGGGAAGGGTTAGGGTTAGGGTTCGGGTTAGGGTTAGGGGACGGGGACAGTTTAGGGTACAGGTGAGGGTACGACAATGGTTTAGGGGGAGCGTACGTGTGAGGGCGCGGGTTAGTGTGAAAGTACAGGTTAGGATTAGGGGACTGGTGAGGAGAAGGCTTCGGGGAAGGGTCAGGGTTAGGGTTCAGGCTAGGGTTAGGGTTAGGGGACGGGGACGGTTTAGGGTCCAGCTGAGGGTACGACAACGGTTTAGGGGGAGCGTACGTGTGAGGGCGTGGGTTAGTGTGAGCGTACGGGTTAGGATTTGGGGACTGGTGAGCGGAAGGCTTTGGGGAAGTGTTAGGGTTAGGGTTCAGGCTAGGGTTAGGATTAGGGGACGGGGATGGTTTAGGGTCCAGATGAGGGTATTACAGCGGTTTAGGGGGAGCGTACGTGTGAGGGCGCAGGTCAGTGTGAGCATATGGGTTAGGATTAGGAGACGGGTGAGGGGAAGGCTTCGGGGAACGGTTAGGGATAGGGTTCGGGCTAGGGTTATGGTTAGGGGACGGGGACGGTTTAGGGTCCAATTGAGGGTCCGACAACGGTTTAGAGGGAGCGTACATGTGAGGGCGCTGGTTAGTGTCAGCGTACGGGTTAGGATTAGGGGACGGGTAAGGGGAAGGCTTCGGGGAAGGGTTAGTGTTAGGGTTCGGACTAGGGTTAGGGTTAGGTGACGGGGAGGGTTTAGGGTCCAGGTGAGGGTACGACAATGCTTTAGGGTGAGCGTACGTGTGAGGGCGCGGGTTAGTGTGAGCCTTCGGGTTAGGATTAGGGGACAGGTGAGGGGAAGGCTTCGGGGAAGTGTTAGGGTGAGTGTTCGGGCTAGGGTTAGGGTTAGGGGACGGGGATGTATAGGGTCCAGGTGAGGGCACGACAACGGTTTAGGGGGAGCGTACGTGTGAGGCGCGGGTTAGTGTGAGCGTACGGGTTAGGATTACGGTACGGGTGAGGGGAAGGGTTAGGGTTAGTGTTCGGGCTAGGGTTAGGGTTAGGGTACGGGGACGGTTTAGGGTCCAGGTGAGGGTACGACAACGGTTTAGGGGGAGCGTACGTGTGAAGGCGCGGGTAAGTGTGAGCGTACGGGTTAGGATTAAGGGACGGGTGAGGGGAAAGCTTCGGGGAAGGGTTAGGGTTAGGGTTCGGGCTAGGGTTAGGGTTAGGTGACGGGGACGGTTTAAGGTCCAGGTGAGGGTACGACAACGGTTTAGGGGGAGCGTACGTGTGAGGGCGTGGGTTAGTGTGAGCGTACGGGTTAGGATTAGGGGACGGGTGAGGGGAAGGCTTCGGGGAAGGTTTAGGGTTAGGGTTCGGGCTAGGGTTAGGGTTAGGGTACGGGGACGGTTTTGGGTCCAGATGAGGGTACGACAGCGGTTTAGGTGGAGCGTACGTGTGAGGGCGCCGGTTAGTGTGAGCGTTCGGGTTAGGATTAGGAGACGGGTGAGGGGAAGGCTTCGGGGAAGGTTTAGGGTTAGGGTTCGGCCTAGGGTTAGGGTTAGGGGACAGGGACGTTTTCGGGTCCAGATGAGGGTACGACAGCGGTTTAGGGGGAGCGTACGTGTGAGGGCGTGGGTTAGTGTGAGCGTACGGGTTAAGATTAGGGGACGGGTGAGGGGAAGGTTTCGGGGAAGGGTTAGGTTTAGGGTTCGGGCTAGGGTTAGGGTTAACGGACGGGGACGGTTTAGGGTCCAGGCGAGGGTACGACAACGGTTTATGGGGATCGTACGTGTGAGGGCACATGTTAGTGTGAGCGTACGGGTTAGGATTAGGGGACCGGTGAGGGAAAGGCTTCGGGAAAGTGTTAGGGTTAGGGTTCGGGCTAGGGTTAGGGTTAGGGGACGGGGTCGGTTTAGGGTCCAGGTGAGGGTACGACAACGGTTTAGGGGGAGTGTACGTGTGAGGGCGCGGGTTAGTGTGAGCGTACGGGTTAGGATTAGGGGATGGTTGAGGGGAAGGCTTCGGGGACGTGTTAGGGTTAGGGTTTCGGTAGTGTTAAGGTTAAGGGATGGGGACGGTTTAGGGTCCAAGTGAAGGTACGACAACGGTTTAGGGGGTGCGTACGTGTGAGGGCGTGGGTTAGTGTGAGCGTTCGGGTTAGGATTAGGGGACGGGTGAGGGGAAGGCTTCGGGGAAGGGTTAGGGTTAGGGTTCGGGCTAGGGTTAGGGTTACGGGATGGGGACGGTTTAGGGTCCAGGTGAGGGTACGACAACGCTTTAGGGGGAGCGTATGTGTGAGGGTGCGGGTTAGTGTGAGCGTACGGGTTAGGATTAGGATACGGGTGAGGGGAAGGCTTTGGGGAAGTGTTAGGGTTAGGGTTCGGGCTAGGGTTAGGATTAGGGGACGGGGATGGTTTAGGGTCCAGGTGAGGGTATTACAACGGTTTAGGGGGAGCGTACGTGTGAGGGCGCGGGTCAGTGTGAGCATATGGGTTAGGATTAGGGGACGGGTGAGGGGAAGGCTTCGGGGAAGGGTTAGGGATAGGGTTCGGGCTAGGGTTAGGGTTTGGGGACGGGGACGGTATAGGGTCCAATTGAGGGTACGACAACGGTTTAGGGGGAGCGTACGTGTGAGGGCGCTGGTTAGTGTCAGCGTACAGTTTAGGATTAGGGGACGGGTGAGGGGAAGGCTTCGGGGAAGGGTTAGGGTTAGGGTTCGGACTAGGGTTAGGGTTAGGTGACGGGGAGCGTTTAGGGTCCAGGTGAGGATACGACAATGCTTTAGGGTGAGCGTACGTGTGACGGTGCGGGTTAGTGTGACCCTACGGGTTAGGAATAGGGGACGGGTGAGGGGAAGGCTTCGGGGAAGGGTTAGGGTGAGGGTTCGGGCTAGGGTGAGGGTTAGGGGACGGGGATGTATAGGGTCCAGGTGAGGGTACGACAACGGTTTAGGGGGAGCGTACGTGTGAGGGCGCGGGTTAGTGTGAAAGTACAGGTTAGGATTAGGGGACGGGTGAGGGGATGGTTTCGGGGAATGGTTAGGGATACGGTTCGGGCTAGGGTTAGGGTTAGGGGACGGGGATGGTTTAGGGTCCAGGTGAGGGTACGACAACGGTTTAGGGGGAGCATACGTGTGAGGGCGCGTGTTAGTGTGAGCGAACGGGTTAGGATTAGGGACGGGTGAGGGGAAGGCTTCGGGGAATGGTTAGGGTTAGGGTTCGGGCTAGGGTTAGGGTTAGGGGACGGGGATGGTTTTGGGTCCAGGTGAGGGTACGACAATGGTTTAGGGGGAGCGTACGTGTGAGGGCGCGTGTTAGTGTGAGCGAACGGGTTAGGATTAGGGGACGGGTGAGGGGAAGGCTTCGGGGAAGGGTTAGGGATAGGGTTCTGGTTAGGGTTAGGGTTAGGGGACGGGGACGGTTTAGGGTCCAGGTGAGGGTACGACAACGGTTTAGGGGGAGCGTACATGTGAGGGCACGGGTTAGTGTGAGCGTACGGGTTAGGATTAGGGGACGGGTTAGGGGAAGGCTGTGGGGAAATGTTAGGGTTAGAGTTCGGGCTAGGGTTAGGGTTAGGGGACGGGGACGGTTTAGGGTCCAGGTGAGGGTACGACAACGCTTTAGGGGGAGAGTACGTGTGAGGGCGTGGTTTAGTGTGATCGTACGGGTTAGGATTTGGGGACGGGTGAGGAGAAGATTTCGGGGAAGGGTTAGGGTTAGGGTTCGGGCTAGGTTTAGGGTTAGAGGACGGGGACGGTTTAGGGTCCAGGTGAGGGTACGACAACGGTTTAGGGGGAGCGTACGTGTGAGGGCACGGGTTAGTGTGAGCGTACGGGTTAGGATTAGGGGTCGGTTGAGGGGAAGGTTTCGGGGAAGAGTCAGGGTTAGCGTTTTGGCTAGGGTTAGGGGTAGGGGACGGGGACGGTTTTGGGTCGAGGTGAGGGTACGACAATGGTTTAGGGGGATCGTACGTGTGAGGGCGCGGGTCAGTGTGAGCGTATGGTTTAGGATTAGGGGACGGGTGACGGGAAGGGTTAGGGTTAGTGTTCGCACTAGGGTTAGTGTTAGGTGACGGGGAGGGTTTAGGGTCCAGGTGAGGGTACGACAATGCTTTAGGGTGAGCGTACGTGTGAGGGCGTGGGTTAGTGTGAGCCTACGAGTAAGGATTAGGGGACGGGTGAGGGGAAGGCTTCGGGGAAGGGTTAGGGTTAGGGTTCGGGCTAGGGTTAGGGTTAGGGGACGGGGATGTATAGGGTCCAGGTGAGGGTACGACAACGGTTTAGGCGGAGCGTACGTGTGAGGCGCGGGTTAGTGTGAGCGTACGGGTTAGGATTAGGGGACGGGTGAGGGGAAGGTTTAGGGTTAGGGTTCGGGCTAGGGATAGTGTTAGGGCACGGGGACGGTTTAGGGTCCAGGTGAGGGTACGACAACTGTTTAGGGGGAGCGTACGTGTGAGGGCGTGGGTTAGTGTGAGCCTACGGGTTAGGATTAGTGGACGGGTGTCGGGAAGGCTTCAGAGAAGGGTTAGTGTTATCTTTCGGGCTAGGGTTAGGGTTATGGGACGGGGACGGTTTAGGATCCAGATG
The DNA here is from genome assembly GCF_964270905.1 of Leucopleurus acutus. Lineage (NCBI taxonomy): Eukaryota > Metazoa > Chordata > Mammalia > Artiodactyla > Delphinidae > Leucopleurus > Leucopleurus acutus. The sequence continues at coordinate 120,252 of NW_028138998.1, forward strand.
AGGGAACGACAACGGTTTAGGGGGAGCGTACGTGTGAGGACGCGGGTTAGTGTGAGCGTACGGGTTAGGATTAGGGGACGGGTGAGGGGAAGGCTTCGGGGAAGGGTTAGGGTTAGGGTTCGGGCTAGGGTTAGGGTTAGGGGTTGGGGACGGTTTAGGGTCCATGTGAGGGTACGACAACGGTTTAGGGGCAGCGTACGTGTGAGGGCGCGTGTTAGTGTGAGCGTACGGGTTAGGATTAGGGGACGGGTGAGGGGAAGGCTTCAGGGATGTGTTAGGGATAGGGTTCGGGCTAGGGTTAGGGTTAGGGGACGGGGACGGTTTAGGGTCCAGGTGAGGGTAAGACAACGGTTTAGGGGTAGCGTACGTGTGAGGGCACGGGTTAGTGTTATCGTACGGGTTAGGATTAGGGGACGGGTGAGGGGAAGGCTTCGGGGAAGGGTTAGGGTTACGGTTCGGGCTAGGGTTAGGGTTAGGGGACGGGGACGGTTTAGGGTCCAGGTGAGGGTACGACCATGGTTTAGGGGGAGCTAACGTGTGAGGGCGCGGGTTAGTGTGAGCTTACTTGTTAGGATTAGGCGACGGGTGAGGGGAAGGCTTCGGAAAAGTTTTATGGATAGGGTTTGGGCTAGGGTTAGGGTTAGGGGATGGAGGCGGTTTAGGGTCCAGGTGAGGGTAGGACAACGCTTTAAGGGGAGCGTATGTGTGAGGGCGCGGGTTAGTGTGAGCGTATGGGTTAGGATTAGGGGACGGGTGAGGAGAAGGCTTCGGGGAAGGGTTAGGGTTAGGGTTCGGGCTAGGGTTAGGGTTAGGGGACGGAGACGGTTTAGTGTCCAGGTGAGGGTACGACAACAGTTTAGCGGGAGCGTACGTGTGAGGGCGTGGGTTAGTGTGAGAGTACGGGTTAGGATTAGGGGACGGGTGAGGGGAAGGCTTCCGGGAAGGGTTAGGGTTAGGGTTCGGCTAGGGTTAGGTTTAGAGGACGGGGACGGTTTAGGGTCCAGGTGAGGGTACTAGAACGCTTTAGGGGAAGCGTACGTGTGAGGGCGTGGGTTAGTGTGAGCGTTCGGGTTAGGATTAGGGGACGGGTGAGGGGAAGGCTTCGGGGAAGGGTTAGGGTTACGGTTCGGGCTAGGGTTAGGGTTAGGGGACGGGGACGGTTTCGTGTCCAGTTGTGGGTACGACAGCGGTTTAGGGGGAGCGTACGTGTGAGGGCGCGGGTTAGTGTGAGCTTACGGGTTAGGATTAGGGGATGGGTGAACCGAAGGCTTCGGGGAATGGTTATGGATAGGGTTCGGGCTAGGGTTAGGTTTAGGGGACGGGGACGGTTTAGGGTCCAGGTGAGGGTACGACAAAGGTTTAGGGGGAGCGTACGTGTGAGGACGTGGGTTAGTGTGAGCGTACGGGTTAGGATTAGGGGACGGGTTATTGGAAGGCTTTGGGGAAGGTTTAGCGTTAGGGTTAGGGCTAGGGTTAGGGTTAAGGGACGGGGACGGTTTAGGGTCCAGGTGAGGGTACGACAATGGTTTAGGGGGAGCGTACGTGTGAGGGCGCGGGTTAGTGGGAGCGTTCGGGTTAGGATTAGGGGACGGGTGACGGGAAGGCTTTCGGGAAGGGTTAGGGTTAGGGTTCGGGCTAGGGTTAGGGTTAGGGGACGGGGATGGTTTAGGGTCCAGGTGAGGGTACGACAACGGTTTAGTGGGAGCGTACGTGTGAGGGCGCGGGTTAGTGTGAGCGTACGGGTTAGGATTAGGGGACGTGTGAGGGGAAGGCTTCAGGGAAGGGTTAGGGTTAGGGTTCGGCCTAGGGTTAGTGTTATGGGACGGGGACGGTTTAGGGTCCAGGTGAGGGTACGACCATGGTTTAGGGGGAGCGTACGTGTGAGGGCACGGTTTAGTGTGAGCGTACTGGTTAGGATTAGGGGACGGGTGAGGGGAAGGCTTCGGGGAAGGGTTAGGGTTAGGGTTCGTGCTAGGGTTAGGGTTAGGGGACGGGGACGGTTTAGGGTCCAGGTGAGGGTACGACAGCGGTTTAGGGGGAGCGTACGTGTGAGGGCGTGGGTTAGTGTGAACTTACGGGTTAGGATTAATGGGACGGGTAAGGGGAAGGCTTCGGGGAAGGGTTAGGGTTAGGGTTCGGGCTAGGGTTAGGGTTAGGGACGGGGACGGTTTAGGGTCCAGGTGAGGGTACGACAACGCTTTAGGGGGAGTGTACATGTGAGGGCACGGGTTAGTGTGAGCGTACGGGTTAGGAGTAGGGGACGGGAGAGGGGAAGGCTTCGGTGAAGGGTTAGGGTTTGGGTTCCGGCTAGGGTTAGGGTTAGGGGACGGGGACGGTTTAGGGTCCAGGTGAGGGTACGACAACGCTTTAGGGGGAGTGTACATGTGAGGGCGCGGGTTAGTGTGAGCGTACGGGTTAGGATTAGGGGACGGGTGAGGGGAAGGCTTCGGGGAAGGGTTAGGGTTAGGATTCGGGCCAGGTTTAGGGTTAGGGGATGGGAACAGTTTAGGGTCCAGGTGAGGGTATGACAACGCTTTAGGGGGAGCGTACTTTTGCGTGCGCGGGTTAGTGTGAGCGTACGGGTTAGGATTAGGGGACGGGTTAGGGGAAGGCTTCGGGGAAGGGTTAGGGTTAGGGTTCGGGCTAGGGTTAGGGTTAGGGGAAGGGGATGGTTTAGGGTCCAGGTGTGTGTACGACAACGGTTTAGGGGGAGAATACGTGTAAGGGCGCGGGTTAGTGTGAGCGTACGGGTTAGGGTTAGGGGACGGGTGAGGGGAAGGCTTCGGGGAAGGGTTAGGGTTAGGGTTCGGGCTAGGGTTAGGGTTAGGGGACGGGGACGGTTTAGGGTCCAGGTGAGGGTACGACAACAGTTTAGGGTGAGCGTAAGTGTGAGGGCGCGGGTTAATGTGAGCGTACGTGTTAGGATTAGGGGACGGGTGAGGGGAAGGCTTCGGGGAAGGGTTAGGTTTAGGGTTCGGGCTAGGGTTAGGGTTAAGGGACGGGGAAGGTTTAGGGTCCAGGTGAGGGTACGACAATGGTTTAGGGGGAGCGTATGTGTGAGGGCGCGGTTTAGTGTGAGCGTACGCGTTAGGATTAGGGGACGGGTGAGGGGAAGGCTTCGGGGAAGGGTTAGGGTTAGGGTTCGGGCTAGGGTTAGGGTTAGGGGACGGGGACGGTTTAGGGTCCAGGTGAGGGTACGACAACGCTTTAGGGGGAGCAAATGTGTGAGGGTGCGGGTTAGTATGAGCGTACGGGTTAGGATTAGGGGACAGGTGAGGGGAAGGCTTCGTGGAAAGGTTAGGGTTAGGGTTCGGGCTAGGGTTAGGGTTAGGGGACGGGGATGATTTACGGTCCAGGTGAGGGTACGACAACGGTTAAGGGGGAGCGTACGTGTGAGGGCGCGGTTTAGTGTGAGCGTACGGGTTAGGATTAGGGGACGGGTGAGGGGAAGGCTTCGGGGAAGGGTTAGCTTTAGGGTTCGGGCTAGGGTTACGGTTAGGGGACGGGGACGGTTTAGGGTCCAGGTGAGGGTACGACAACGCTTTAGGGGGAGCATACATGTGAGGTCCTGGGTTAGTGTGAGCGTACGGGTTAGGATTAGGGGACGGGTGAGAGGAAGGCTTCGGGGAAGTGTTAGGGTTAGGATTTGGGCTAGGTTTAGGGTTAGGGTACGGGAACGGTTTAGGTTCCAGGTGAGGGTACGACAACGCTTTAGGGGGAGCGTACTTTTGAGGGCGTGGGTTAGTGTGAGCGTACGGGTTAGGATTAGGGGACGGGTTAGGGGAAGACTTTGGGGAAGGGTTAGGGTTAGGGTTCGGGCTAGGGTTAGGGTTAGGGGACGTGGACGGTTTAGGGTCCAGGAGAGGGTACGACAGTGGTTTAGGGGGAGCGTACGTGTGAGGGCGCGGGTTAGTGTGAGCGTACTGGTTAGGATTAGGGGACGGGTGAGGGGAAGGCTTCGGGGAAGTGTTAGGGTTAGGGTTCGGGCTAGGGTTAGGGTTAGGGGACGGGGACGGTTTAGGGTCCAGGTGAGGGTACGACAATGGTTTACAGGGAGCGTACGTGTGAGGGCGCGGGTTAGTGTGAGCGTACGGGTTAGGATTAGGGGACGGGTGAGGGGAAGGCTTCGGGGAAGGGTTAGGGTTAGGGTTCGGGCTAGGGTTAGGGTTAGGGGACGGGGACGGTTTAGGGTCCAGGTGAGGGTACGACAACAATTTAGGTTGAGCGTACGTGTGAGGGCGCGGGTTAGTGTGAGCGTACGGGTTAGGATTAGGGGACGGGTGAGGGGAAGGCTTCGGGGAAGGGTTAGGGTTACGGTTCGGGCTAGGGTTAGGGTTAGGGGACGGGGACATTTAGGGTCCAGCTGAGTGTACGACCATGGTTTAGGGGGAGCTAACGTGTGAGGGCATGGGTTAGTGTGAGCGTACGGGTTACGATTAGGGGACGGTTGAGGGGAAGGCTTCGGGGAACGGTTAGGGTTAGGGTTCGGGCTAGGATTAGGGTAGGGGACGGAGGCGGTTTAGGGTCCAGGTGAGGGTAGGACAACGCTTTAGGGGGAGCGTATGTGTGAGGGCGCGGGTTAGTGTGAGCGTATGGGTTAGGATTAGGGGACGGGTGAGGAGAAGGCTTCGGGGAAGGGTTAGGGTTAGGGTTCGGGCTAGGGTTAGGGTTAGGGGACAGAGACGGTTTAGTGTCCAGGTGAGGGTACGACAACGGTTTAGGGGGAGAATACGTGTGAGGGCGTGGGTTAGTGTGAGAGTACGGGTTAGGATTAGGGGACGGGTGAGGGGAAGGCTTCGGGGAATGGTTAGGGATAGGGTTCGGGCTAGGGTTAGGTTTAGGGGACGGGGATGGTTTAGAGACCAGGTGAGTGTACGACAACGGTTTAGGGGGAGCGTACGTGTGAGGGCACGGGTTAGTGTGAGCGAACGGGTTAGGATTAGGGGACGGGTGAGGGGAAGGCTTCGGGGAAAGGTTAGGGTTCGGGTTCTGGCTAGGGTTAGGGTTAGGGGATGGGGATGGTTTAGGGTCCAGGTGAGGGTACGACAATGGTTTAGGTGGAGCGAATGTGTGAGGGCGTGGGTAGTGTGCTGGTACGGGTTAGGATTAGGTGACGGGTGACGTGAAGGCTTCGGGGAAGGGTTAGGGTTAGGGTTCGGGCTAGGGTTAGGGTTAGGGGACGGGGACGTTTAGGGTCCAGGTGAGGGTACGACAACGGTTGAGGGGGAGCGTACGTGTGAGTGCGTGGGTTAGTGTCAGCGTATGGGTTAGGATTAGGGGAGGTTGAGGGGAATGCCTCAGGGAAAGGTTAGGGTTAGGGTTCGGGCTAGGGTTAGGGTTAGGGGACGGGGACGTTTTAGGGTCCAGGTGAGGGTACGACAATGCTTTAGGGGGAGCGTACGTGTGAGGGCGCGGGTTAGTGTGAGCATACGTGTTAGGATTAGGGGACGGGTGAGGGGAAGGCTTCGGAAAAGGGTTATGGATAGGGTTTGGGCTAGGGTTAGGGTTAGGGGACGGGGACGGTTTCGGGTCCATTTGAGGGTACGACAGCGGTTTAGGGGGAGTGTACGTGTGAGGGCACGGGTTAGTGTGAGCGTACGGGTTAGGATTAGGGGACGGGTGAGGGGAAGGCTTCGGAAAAGGGTTATGGATAGGGTTTGGGCTAGGGTTAGGGTTAGGGGACGGGGACAGTTTAGGGTCCAGGTGAGGGTACGACAACGGTTTAGGGGGAGCGTACGTGTGAGGGCGCGGGTTAGTGTGAGCATACGGGTTAGGATTAGGGGATGGGTGAGGGGAAGGCTTCGGGGAAGGCTTAGTGTTAGGGTTCGGGCTAGGGTTAGGGTTAGGGGACGGGGACGGTTTAATGTCCAGGTGAAGGTACGACAACGGTTTAGGGGGAGCGTACGTGTGAGGGCGTGGGTTATGTGAGCGTATGGGTTAGGATTAGGATACGGGTGAGGGGAAGGCTTCGGGGAAGGGTTAGGGTTAGGGTTCGGGCTAGGGTTAGGGTTAGGGAACGGGGACGGTTTAGGGTCCAGGTGAGGGTACGACAACGGTTTAGGGGGACCGTTCGTGTGAGGGCGCGGGTTAGTGTGAGCGTACGCGTTAGGATTAGGGGATGGGTGAGGGGAAGGCTTCGGGGAAGTGTTAGGGTTAGTGTTCGGGCTAGGGTTAGGGTTAGGGGACGGAGACGGTTTAGGGTCCAGGTGGGGGTACGACAACGGTTGAGGGGGAGCGTACGTGTGAGCGCCTGGGTTAGTGTCAGCGTATGGCTTAGGATTAGGGGACGGTTGAGGGGAATGCTTCGGGGAAAGGTAAGGGTTAGGGTTCGGGCTAGTGTTAGGGTTAAGGTACGGGGACGGTTTAGGGTCCAGGTGAGGGTACGACAACGGGTTAGGGGGAGCGTTCGTGTGAGGGCGCGGGTTAGTGTGAGCGTACGGGTTAGGATTAGGGGACGGCTGAGGGTAAGGCTTTGGGGAATGGTTAGGGATAGAGTTCGGGCTAGGGTTAGGGTTAGGGGACGGGGATGGTTTAGGGTCCAGGTGAGGGTACGACAACGGTTTAGGGGGAGCGTACGTGTGCGGGCGCGTGTTAGTGTGAGCGAACGGGTTAGGATTAGGGGACGGGTGAGGGGAAGGCTTCAGGGAAGGGTTAGGGATAGGGTTCTGGTTAGGGTTAGGGTTAGGGGACAGGGACGGTTTAGGGTCCAGGTGAGGGTACGACAACGGTTTAGGGGTAGCGTATGTGTGAGGGCGCGGGTTAGTGTGAGCGTACGGGTTAGGATTAGGGGACGGGTGAGGGGAAGGCTTCAGGGAAGGGTTAGGGTTATGGTTCGGGCTACGGTTAGGGTTAGGGGACGGGGACAGTTTAGGGTACAGGTGAGGGTACGACAATGGTTTAGGGGGATCATACATGTGAGGGCGCGGGTTAGTGTGAAAGTACAGGTTAGGATTGGGGGACGGGTGAGTAGAAGGCTTCGGGGAAGGGTGAGGGTTAGGGTTCAGGCTAGGGTTAGTGTTAGGGGACGGGGACGGTTTAGGGTCCAGCTGAGGGTACGACAATGGTTTAGGGGGAGCGTACGTGTGAGGGCGTGGGTTAGTGTGAGCGTACGGGTTAGGATTAGGGGACGGTTGAGGGGAAGGTTTCGGGGAAGAGTCAGCGTTAGCGTTTGGGCTAGGGTTAGTGTTAGGGGATGGGGACGGTTTAGGGTCCAGGTGAGGGTACGTCAGCGGTTTTGGGGGAGCGTACGTCTGAGGGCGCGGTTTAGTGTGAGCGTACGGGTTAGGATTAGGGGACGGGTGAGGGGAAGGCTTCGGGGTATGGTTAGGGATAGGGTTCGGGCTAGGGTTAGGGTTAGGGGACGGGGATGGTTTAGGGTCCAGGTGAGTGTACGACAACGGTTTAGGGGGAGCGTACGTGTGAGGGCGCGGGTTAGTGTGAGCAAACGGGTTAGGATAAGGGGACGTGTGAGGGGAAGGCTTCGGGGAAAGGTTAGGGTTCGGGTTCTGGCTAGGGTTAGGGTTAGGGGATGGGGATGGTTTAGGGTCCAGGTGAGGGTACGACAACGCTATAGGGGGAGCGTACGTGGGAGAACTTGGGTTAGTGTGAGCGTACCGGTTAGGATTAGGGGACGGGTGAGGAGAAGGCTTCGGGGAAGTGTTAGGGTTAGGGTTCGGGCTAGGGTTAGGGTTAGGGGACGGGGATGGTTTCGGGTCCAATTGAGGGTACGACAGCGGTTTAGGGAGAGCGTACATGTGAGGGCGCTGGTTAGTGTGAGCGTACGGGTTAGGATTAGGGGACGGGTGAGGGGAAGATTTCGGGGAAGTGTCAGGTTTACGGTTCGGGCTAGGGTTAGGGTTAGGGGACGTGGACGGTGTAGGGTCCAGGTAAGGGTACGACAACGGATTAGGGGGAGCGTACATGTGAGGGTGCAGGTTAGTGTGAGCGTACGGGTTAGGATTAGGGGACGGGTGAGGGGAAGGCTTCGGGGAAGTGTTAGTGTTAGGGTTCGGGCTACGGTTAGGGTTAGGGGACGGGGACGGTTTAGGGTCCAGGTGAGGGTACGACAGCGGTTTAGGGGGAGCGTACGTGTAAGGGCGCGGGTTAGTTTGAGCGTACGGGTTAAGATTAGGGGACGGGTGAGGGGAAGGTTTCGGGGAAGGTTTAGGGATAGGGTTCGGGCTAGGGTTAGGGTTAGGGGACGGGGACGGTTTAGGGTCCAGGTGAGGGTACGACAATGGTTTAGGTGGAGCGAATGTGTGAGGGCGTGGGTAGTATGATGCTACGGGTTAGGATTAGGAGACGGGTGACGTGAAGGCTTCGGGGAAGGGTTAGGGTTAGGGTTCGGGTTAGGGTTAGGAGACGGGGACGGTAGAGGGTCCAGGTGAGGGTACGACAACGATTTAGGGGGAGCGTACTTGTGAGGGCGCGGGTTAGTGTGAGCATACGGGTTAGGATTAGGGGACGGGTGAGGGGAAGGCTTTGGGGAAGGGTTAGGGTTAGGTTTTGGGCTAGGGATAGGGTTAGGGGACGGGGACGGTTTAGGGTCCAGGTGAGGGTACGACAACGGTTTAGGGGGAGCGTACGTGTGAGGGCGCCGGTTAGTGTGAGCGTACGGGTTAGGATTAGGGTACGAGTTAGGGGAAGGCTTTCGGGAAGGGTTAGGTTTAGGGTTCGGCCTAGGGTTAGGGTTAGGGGACGGGGACGGTTCAAGGTCCAGGTGAGTGTAAGACAACACATTAGGGGGAGCGTACGTGTGAGGACGCGTGTTAGTGTGAGCGTACGGGTTAGGATTAGGGGACGGGTGAGGGGAAGGCTTCGGGGAAGGTTTAGGGTTAGGGTTCGGCCTAGGGTTAGGGTTAGGGGACGGGGACGGTTTAGGGTCCAGGTGAGGGTACGACAACGGTTTAGGGGTACCGTTCATGTGAGGGCGCAGGTTAGTGTGAGCGTACGGGTTAGTATTAGGGGACGGGTGAGGGGAAGGCTTCGGGGAAGCGTTAGGGTTAGGGTTCGGGCTAGGGTTAGGGTTAGGGGACGGGGACAGTTTAGGGTACAGGTGAGGGTACGACAATGGTTTAGGGGGAGCGTACGTGCGAGGTCGCGGGTTAGTGTGAAAGTACAGGTTAGGATTAGGGGAGGGGTGAGGAGAAGGCTTCGGGGAAGGGTGAGGGTTAGGGTTCAGGCTAGGGTTAGGGTTAGGGGATGGGGACGGTTTAGGGTCCAGGTGAGGGTACGACAACGCTATACGGTGATCGTACGTGTGAGGGCATGAGTTAGTGTGAGCGTACCGGTTAGGATTAGGGGACGTGTGAGGGGAAGCCTTTGGGGAAGGGTTAGGGTTAGGGTTCGGGCTAGGGTTAGGGTTAGGGGACGGGGACGGTTTAGGGTCCAGGTGAGGGTACGACAACGGTTTAGGGGTACCGTTCGTGTGAGGGCGCAGGTTAGTGTGAGCGTACGGGTTAGTATTAGGGGACGGGTGAGGGGAAGGCTTCGGGGAAGGGTTAGGGTTAGGGTTCGGGCTAGGGTTAGGGTTAGGGGACGGGGACAGTTTAGGGTACAGGTGAGGGTACGACAATGGTTTAGGGGGAGCGTACATGCGAGGGCGCGGGTTAGTGTGAAAGTACAGGTTAAGATTAGGGAACGGGTGAGGAGAAGGCTTCGGGGAAGGGTGAGGGTTAGGGTTCAGGCTAGGGTTAGGGTTAGGGGACGAGGACGGTTTAGGGTCCAGGTGAGGGTACGACAACGGTTTAGGGGGCGCGTACGTGTGAGGGCGCGGGTTAGTGTGAGCGTACGTGTTAGGATTAGGGGACGGTTGAGGGGAAGGTTTCGGGGAAGAGTTAAGGTTAGCGTTTGGGCTAGGGTTAGGGGTAGGGGACGGGGACGGTTTAGGGTCTAGGTGAGGGTACGCCAGCGGTTTAGGGATAGCGTACGTGTGAGGGCGCGGGTTAGTGTGAGCGTACGGGTTAGGATTAGGGGACGGGTGAGGGGAAGGCTTCGGGGAATGGTTAGGGATAGGGTTCGGGCTAGGGTTAGGGTTAGGGGACGGGGATGGTTTAGGGTCCAGGTGAGGGTACGACAACGGTTTAGGGGGAACGTACGTGTGAGGGCGCGTGTTAGTGTGAGCGATCGGGTTAGGATTAGGGGACGGGTGAGGGGAAGGCTTCGGGGAAGGGTTAGGGATAGGGTTCTGGTTAGGGTTAGGGTTAGGGGACAGGGACGGTTTAGGGTTCAGGTGAGGGTACGACAACGGTTTAGGGGGAGCGTACGTGTGAGGGCGCGGGTTAGTGTGAGCATACAGGTTAGGATTAGGGGACGGGTGAGGGGAAGGCTTTGGGGAAGGGTTAGGGTTAGGGTTCGGGCTAGGGATAGGGTTAGGGGACGGGGACGGTTTAGGGTCCAGGTGAGGGTACGACAACGGTTTAGGGGGAGCGTACGTGTGAGGGCGCGGGTTAGTGTGAGCGTACGGGTTAGGATTAGGCAACGGTTGAGGAGAAGGCTTCGGGGAAGTGTTAGGTTTAGGGTTCGGCCTAGGGTTAGGGATAGGGGACGGGGACGGTTTAAGGTCCAGGTGAGGGTAAGACAACACTTTCGGGGGAGCGTATGTGTGAGGGCACGTGTTAGTGTGAGCGTACGGGTTAGGATTAGGGGACGGGTGATGGGAAGGCTTCGGGGAAGGGTTAGTGTTAGGGTTCTGGCTAGGGTTAGGGTTAGGGGACGGTGACGGTTTACGGTCCAGGTGAGGGTACGACAACGGTTTTGGGGGAGCGTACGTGTGAGCGGGCTGGATAGTTTGAGCGTACAGGTTAGGATTAGGGACGGGTGAGGGGAAGGCTTCGGGGAAGGGTTAGGGTTAGGGTTCGGGCTAGGGTTAGGGTTAGGGGACAGGGACGGTTTAGGGTCTATGTGAGGGTACGACAACAGTTTAGGGGGAGCGTACGCGTGAGGGCGTGGGTTATGTGAGCGTACGGGTTAGGATTAGGAGACGGGTGAGGGGAAGGCTTCGGGGAAGGGTTAGGGTTAGGGTTCGGGCTAGGGTTAGGGTTAGGGAACGGGGACGGTTTAGGGTCCAGGTGAGGGTACGACAACGGTTTAGGGGCAGCGTACGAGTGAGCGGGCTGGATAGTGTGAGCGTACGGGTTAGGATTAGGGGACGGGTGAGGGGAAGGCTTCGGGGAAGGGTTAGTGTTAGGGTTCTTGCTAGGGTTAGGGTTAGGGGACGGGGAAGGTTTAGGGTCCAGGTGAGGGTACGACAACGGTTTAGGGGGAGTGTACGTGTGAGCGGGCTGGATAGTGTGAGCGTACGGGTTAGGATTAGGGACGGTTGAGGGGAAGGCTTCGGGGAAGGGTTAGGGTTAGGGTTCGGGCTAGGGTTAGGGTTAGGGGACGGGGACGTTTTAGGGTCCAGGTGAGGGTACGACAACGCTTTAGGGGGAGCGTACGTGTGAGGGCGCGGGTTAGTGTGAGCATACGTGTTAGGATTAGGGGACGGGTGAGGGGAAGGCTTCGGAAAAGGGTTATGAATAGGGTTTGGGCTAGGGTTAGGGTTAGGGGACGGGGACGGTTTAGGGTCCAGGTGAGGGTACGACAACGGGTTAGGGGGAGCGTTCGTGTGAGGGCGCGGGTTAGTGTGAGCGTACGGGTTAGGATTAGGGGACGGCTGAGGGTAAGGCTTTGGGGAATGGTTAGGGATAGAGTTCGGGCTAGGGTTAGGGTTAGGGGACGGGGATGGTTTAGGGTCCAGGTGAGGGTACGACAACGGTTTAGGGGGAGCGTACGTGTGCGGGCGCGTGTTAGTGTGAGCGAACGGGTTAGGATTAGGGGACGGGTGAGGGGAAGGCTTCAGGGAAGGGTTAGGGATAGGGTTCTGGTTAGGGTTAGGGTTAGGGGACAGGGACGGTTTAGGGTCCAGGTGAGGGTACGACAACGGTTTAGGGGTAGCGTACGTGTGAGGGCGCGGGTTAGTGTGAGCGTACGGGTTAGGATTAGGGGACGGGTGAGGGGAAGGCTTTAGGGAAGGTTTAGGGTTATGGTTCGGGCTACGGTTAGGGTTAGGGGACGGGGACAGTTTAGGGTACAGGTGAGGGTACGACAATGGTTTAGGGGGAGCATACATGTGAGGGCGCGGGTTAGTGTGAAAGTACAGGTTAGGATTAGGGGACGGGTGAGTAGAAGGCTTCGGGGAAGGGTGAGGGTTAGGGTTCAGGCTAGGGTTAGTGTTAGGGGACGGGGACGGTTTAGGGTCCAGCTGAGGGTACGACAACGGTTTAGGGGGAGCGTACGTGTGAGGGCGTGGGTTAGTGTGAGCGTACGGGTTAGGATTAGGGGACGGTTGAGGGGAAGGTTTCGGGGAAGAGTCAGCGTTAGCGTTTGGGCTAGGGTTAGTGTTAGGGGACGGGGACGGTTTAGGGTCCAGGTGAGGGTACGTCAGCGGTTTTGGGGGAGCGTACGTGTGAGGGCGCGGTTTAATGTGAGCGTACGGGTTAGGATTAGGGGACAGGTGAGGGGAAGGCTTCGGGGAATGGTTAGGGATAGTGTTCGGGCTAGGGTTAGGGTTAGGGGACGGGGATGGTTTAGGGTCCAGGTGAGTGTACGACAACGGTTTAGGGGGAGCGTACGTGTGAGGGCGCGGGTTAGTGTGAGCAAACGGGTTAGGATTAGGGGACGTGTGAGGGGAAGGCTTCGGGGAAAGGTTAGGGTTCGGGTTCTGGCTAGGGTTAGGGTTAGGGGATGGGGATGGTTTAGGGTCCAGGTGAGGGTACGACAACGCTATAGGGGGAGCGTACGTGGGATGGCGTGGGTTAGTGTGAGCGTACCGGTTAGGATTAGGGGACGGGTGAGGAGAAGGCTTCGGGGAAGTGTTAGGGTTAGGGTTCGGGCTAGGGTTAGGGTTAGGGGACGGGGATGTTTTCGGGTCCAATTGAGGGTACGACAGCGGTTTAGGGGGAGCGTACGTGTGAGGGCGCGGGTTAGTGTGCGCGTACGGGTTAGGATTAGGGGATGGGTGAGGGGAAGATTTCGGGGAAGTGTCAGGTTTACGGTTCGGGCTAGGGTTAGGGTTAGGGGACGTGGACGGTGTAGGGTCCAGGTAAGGGTACGACAACGGATTAGGGGGAGCGTACATGTGAGGGTGCAGGTTAGTGTGAGCGTACGGGTTAGGATTAGGGGACGGGTGAGGGGAAGGCTTCGGGGAAGTGTTAGTGTTAGGGTTCGGGCTACGGTTAGGGTTAGGGGACGGGGACGGTTTAGGGTCCAGGTGAGGGTACGACAGCGGTTTAGGGGGAGCGTACGTGTAAGGGCGCGGGTTAGTTTGAGCGTACGGGTTAAGATTAGGGGACGGGTGAGGGGAAGGTTTCGGGGAAGGTTTAGGGATAGGGTTCGGGCTAGGGTTAGGGTTAGGGGACGGGGACGGTTTAGGGTCCAGGTGAGGGTACGACAATGGTTTAGGTGGAGCGAATGTGTGAGGGCATGGGTAGTGTGATGCTACGGGTTAGGATTAGGAGACGGGTGACGTGAAGGCTTCGGGGAAGGGTTAGGGTTAGGGTTCGGGCTAGGGTTAGGGTTAGGAGACGGGGACGGTATAGGGTCCAGGTGAGGGTATGACAACGGTTTAGGGGGAGCGTACGTGTGAGAGCGTGGGTTAGTGTGAGCGTACGGGTTAGGATTAGGGGACGGGTGAGGGGAAGGCTTCGGGGAAGGGTTAGGGTTAGGGTTCGGGCTAGGGTTAGGGTTAGGGGACGGGGACGGTTTAGGGTCCAGGTGAGGGTACGACAACGGTTTAGGGGGAGCGTACGTGTGAGGGCGCCGGTTAGTGTGAGCGTACGGGTTAGGATTAGGGTACGAGTTAGGGGAAGGCTTTGGGGAAGGGTTAGGTTTAGGGTTCGGCCTAGGGTTAGGGTTAGGGGACGGGGACGGTTTAAGGTCCAGGTGAGTGTAAGACAACACATTAGGGGGAGCGTACGTGTGAGGACGCGTGTTAGTGTGAGCGTACGGGTTAGTATTAGGGGACGGGTGAGGGGAAGGCTTCGGGGAAGGGTTAGGGTTAGGGTTCGGGCTAGGGTTAAGGTTAGGGGACGGGGAAAGTTTAGGGTACAGGTGAGGGTACGACAATGGTTTAGGGGGAGCGTACGTGCGAGGGCGCGGGTTAGTGTGAAAGTACAGGTTAGGATTAGGGGAGGGGTGAGGAGAAGGCTTCAGGGAAGGGTGAGGGTTAGGGTTCAGGCTAGGGTTAGGGTTAGGGGATGGGGACGGTTTAGGGTCCAGTTGAGGGTACGACAACGCTATACGGTGATCGTACGTGTGAGGGCACGGGTTAGTGTGAGCGTACCGGTTAGGATTAGGGGACGTGTGAGGGGAAGCCTTTGGGGAAGGGTTAGGGTTAGGGTTCGGGCTAGGGTTAGGGTTAGGGGACGGGGACGGTTTAGGGTCCAGGTGAGGGTACGACAACGGTTTAGGGGTACCGTTCGTGTGAGGGCGCAGGTTAGTGTGAGCGTACGGGTTAGTATTAGGGGACGGGTGAGGGGAAGGCTTCGGGGAAGGGTTAGGGTTAGGGTTCGGGCTAGGGTTAGGGTTAGGGGACGGGGACAGTTTAGGGTACAGGTGAGGGTACGACAATGGTTTAGGGGGAGCGTACATGCGAGGGCGCGGGTTAGTGTGAAAGTACAGGTTAGGATTAGGGAACGGGTGAGGAGAAGGCTTCGGGGAAGGGTGAGGGTTAGGGTTCAGGCTAGGGTTAGGGTTAGGGGACGAAGACGGTTTAGGGTCCAGGTGAGGGTACGACAACGGTTTAGGGGGCGCGTACGTGTGAGGGCGCGGGTTAGTGTGAGCGTACGGGTTAGGATTAGGGGACGGTTGAGGGGAAGGTTTCGGGGAAGAGTTAGGGTTAGCGTTTGGGCTAGGGTTAGGGGTAGGGGACGGGGACGGTTTAGGGTCTAGGTGAGGGTACGCCAGCGGTTTAGGGGTAGCGTACTTGTGAGGGCACGGGTTAATGTGAGCGTACGGGTTAGGATTAGGGGACGGGTGAGGGGAAGGCTTCGGGGAATGGTTAGGGATAGGGTTCGGGCTAGGGTTAGGGTTAGGGGACGGGGATGGTTCAGGGTCCAGGTGAGGGTACGACAACGGTTTAGGGGGAACGTACGTGTGAGGGCGCGTGTTAGTGTGAGCGATCGGGTTAGGATTAGGGGACGGGTGAGGGGAAGGCTTTGGGGAAGGGTTAGGGATAGGGTTCTGGTTAGGGTTAGGGGACAGGGACGGTTTAGGGTTCAGGTGAGGGTACGACAACGGTTTAGGGGGAGCGTACGTGTGAGGGCGCGGGTTAGTGTGAGCATACGGGTTAGGATTAGGGGACGGGTGAGGGGAAGGCTTTGGGGAAGGGTTAGGGTTAGGGTTCGGGCTAGGGATAGGGTTAGGGGACTGGGACGGTTTAGGGTCCAGGTGAGGGTACGACAACGGTTTAGGGGGAGCGTACGTGTGAGGGCGCGGGTTAGTGTGAGCGTACGTGTTAGGATTAGGCGACGGGTGAGGAGAAGGCTTCGGGGAAGGGTTAGGTTTAGGGTTCGGCCTAGGGTTAGGGATAGGGGACGGGGACGGTTTAAGGTCCAGGTGAGGGTAAGACAACACTTTCGGGGGAGCGTATGTGTGAGGGCACGTGTTAGTGTGAGCGTACGGGTTAGGATTAGGGGACGGGTGATGGGAAGGTTTCGGGGAAGGGTTAGTGTTAGGGTTCTGGCTAGGGTTAGGGTTAGGGGACGGGGACGGTTTAGGGTCCAGGTGAGGGTACGACAACGGTTTAGGGGGAGCGTACGTGTGAGCGGGCTGGATAGTGTGAGCGTACGGGTTAGGATTAGGGACGGGTGAGGGGAAGGCTTCGGGGAAGGGTTAGGGTTACGGTTCGGGCTAGGGTTAGGGTTAGGAGACAGGGACGGTTTAGGGTCCAGGTGAGGGTACGAAAACAGTTTAGGGGGAGCGTACGCGTGAGGGCGTGGGTTAGTGTGAGCGTACGGGTTAGGATTAGGGGACGGGTGAGGGGTAGGCTTCGGGGAAGGGTTAGTGTTAGGGTTCGGGCTAGGGTTAGGGTTAGGGGACGGGGACGGTTTAGGGTCCAGGTGAAGGTACGACAACGGTTTAGGGGGAGCGTACGTGTGAGGGCGTGGGTTATGTGAGCGTACGGGTTAGGATTAGGAGACGGGTGAGGGGAAGGCTTCGGGGAAGGGTTAGGGTTAGGGTTCGGGCTAGGGTTAGGGTTAGGGGACGGGGATGGTTTAGGGTCCAGGTGAGGGTATTACAACGGTTTACGGGGAGCGTACGTGTGAGGGCGCGGGTCAGTGTGAGCATATGGGTTAGGATTAGGGGACGGGTGAGGGGAAGGCTTCGGTGAAGGGTTAGGGATAGGGTTCGGGCTAGGGTTAGGGTTTGGGGACGGGGACGGTATAGGGTCCAATTGAGGGTACGACAACGGTTTAGGGGGAGCGTACGTGTGAGGGCGCTGGTTAGTGTCAGCGTACAGTTTAGGATTAGGGGACGGGTGAGGGGAAGGCTTCGGGGAAGGGTTAGGGTTAGGGTTCGGACTAGGGTTAGGGTTAGGTGACGGGGAGCGTTTAGGGTCCAGGTGAGGATACGACAATGCTTTAGTGTGAGCGTACGTGTGAGGGCGCGGGTTAGTGTGACCCTACGTGTTAGGAATAGGGGACGGGTGAGGGGAAGGCTTCGGGGAAGGGTTAGGGTGAGTGTTCGGGCTAGGGTGAGGGTTAGGGGACGGGGATGTATAGGGTCCAGGTGAGGGTACGACAACGGTTTAGGGGGAGCGTACGTGTGAGGGCGCGGGTTAGTGTGAAAGTACAGGTTAGGATTAGGGGACGGGTGAGGGGATGGTTTCGGGGAATGGTTAGGGATACGGTTCGGGCTAGGGTTAGGGTTAGGGGACGGGGATGGTTTAGGGTCCAGGTGAGGGTACGACAACGGTTTAGGGGGAGCATACGTGTGAGGGCGCGTGTTAGTGTGAGCGAACGGGTTAGGATTAGGGACGGGTGAGGGGAAGGCTTCGGGGAATGGTTAGGGATAGGGTTTGGGCTAGGGTTAGGGTTAGGGGACGGGGATGGTTTTGGGTCCAGGTGAGGGTACGACAATGGTTTAGGGGGAGCGTACGTGTGAGGGCGCGTGTTAGTTTGAGCGAACGGGTTAGGATTAGGGGACGGGTGAGGGGAAGGCTTTGGGGAAGGGTTAGGGATAGGGTTCTGGTTAGGGTTAGGGTTAGGGGACTGGGACGGTTTAGGGTCCAGGTGAGGGTACGACAACGGTTTAGGGGGAGCGTACATGTGAGGGCACGGGTTAGTGTGAGCGTACGGGTTAGGATTAGGGGACGGGTTAGGGGAAGGCTTTGGGGAAATGTTAGGGTTAGAGTTCGGGCTAGGGTTAGGATTAGGGGACGGGGACGGTTTAGGGTCCAGGTGAGGGTACGACAACGCTTTAGGGGGAGAGTACGTGTGAGGGCGTGGGTTAGTGTGAGAGTACGGGTTGGGATTAGGGGACGGGTGAGGGGAAGGCTTCCGGGAAGGGTTAGGGTTAGGGTTCGGCTAGGGTTAGGGTTAGAGGACGGGGACGGTTTAGGGTCCAGGTGAGGGTACGAGAACGCTTTAGGGGGAGCGTACGTGTGAGGGCGCGGGTTAGTGTGAGCGTACGTGTTAGGATTAGGGGACGGGTGAGGGGAAGGCTTCGGGGAAGGGTTAGGGTTAGGGTTCGGGCTAGGGTTAGGGTTAGGGGACGGGGACGGTTTCGTGTCCAGTTGAGGGTACGACAGCGGTTTAGGGGGAGCGTACGTGTGAGGGCGCGGGTTAGTGTGAAAGTACAGGTTAGGATTAGGGGACGGGTGAGGAGAAGGCTTCGGGAAAGGGTGAGGGTTAGGTTTCAGGCTAGGGTTAGGGTTAGGGGACAGGGACGGTTTAGAGTCCAGCTGAGGGTACGACAACGGTTTAGGGGGAGCGTACGTGTGAGGGCGTGGGTTAGTGTGAGCATACGGGTTAGGATTAGGAGACGGTTGAGGGGAAGGTTTCGGGGAAGAGTCAGGGTTAGCGTTTGAGCTAGGGTTAGGGGTAGGGGACGGGGACGGTTTAGGGTCCAGGTGAGGGTACGTCAGCGGTTTTGGGGGAGCGTACGTGTGAGGGCGCGGGTTAGTGTGAGCGTACGGGTTAGGATTAGGGGACGGGTGAGGGGAAGGCTTCGGGGAATGGTTAGGGATAGGGTTCGGGCTAGGGTTAGGGTTAGGGGACGGGGATGGTTTAGAGACCAGGTGAGTGTACGACAACGGTTTAGGGGGAGCGTACGTGTGAGGGCACGGGTTAGTGTGAGCGAACGGGTTAGGATTAGGGGACGGGTGAGGGGAAGGCTTCGGGGAAAGGTTAGGGTTCGGGTTCTGGCTAGGGTTAGGGTTAGGGGATGGGGATGGTTTAGGGTCCAGGTGAGGGTACGACAACGCTATAGGGGGAGCGTACGTGGGAGGGCGCGGGTTAGTGTGAGCGTACCGGTTAGGATTAGGGGACGGGTGAGGGGAAGGCTTCGGGGAAGTGTTAGGGTTAGGGTTCGGGCTAGCGTTAGGGTTAGGGGACGGGGATGGTTTCGGGTCCAATTGAGGGTACGACAGCGGTTTAGGGGGAGCGTACGTGTGAGGGCGCGGGTTAGTGTGAGCGTACGGGTTAGGATTAGGAAACGGGTGAGGGGAAGATTTCGGGGAAATGTCAGGGTTAGGGTTCGGGCTAGGGTTAGGGTTAGGGGAGGTGGACAGTGTAGGGTCCAGGTAAGGGTACGACAACGGATTAGGGGGAGCGTACATGTGAGGGTGCAGGTTAGTGTGAGCGTACGGGTTAGGATTAGGGGACGGGTGAGGGGAAGGCTTCGGGGAAGGCTTAGCGTTAGGGTTCGGGCTACGGTTAGGGTTAGGGGACGGGGACGGTTTAGGGTCCAGGTGAGGGTACGACAATGGTTTAGGTGGAGCGAATGTGTGAGGGCGTGGGTAGTGTGATGGTACGGGTTAGGATTAGGTGACGGGTGACGTGAAGGCTTCGGGGAAGGGTTAGTGTTAGGGTGCGGGCTAGGGTTAGGGTTAGGGGACGGGGACGTTTAGGGTCCAGGTGAGGGTACGACAACGGTTGAGGGGGAGCGTACGTGTGAGCGCGTGTGTTAGTGTCAGCGTATGGGTTAGGATTAGGGGAGGTTGAGGGGAATGCTTCGGGGAAAGGTTAGGGTTAGGGTTTGGGCTAGTGTTAGGGTTAGGGTACGGGGACGGTTTAGGGTCCAGGTGAGGGTACGACCACGGTTTAGGGGGAGCGTACGTGTGA
Source organism: Leucopleurus acutus (assembly GCF_964270905.1). Classification (NCBI taxonomy): domain Eukaryota; kingdom Metazoa; phylum Chordata; class Mammalia; order Artiodactyla; family Delphinidae; genus Leucopleurus; species Leucopleurus acutus. The sequence goes on from NW_028138998.1 coordinate 139,577, forward strand.
GGGCGCGGGTTAGTGTGAGCATATGTGTTAGGATTAGGGGATGGGTTAGGGTTAGGGTTAGGGTTAGGGTTAGGGTTAGGGTTAGGGTTAGGGTTAGGGTTTGGGTAGGGTTAGGGTTAGGGGATGGGGACGGTTTAGGGTCCAGGTGAGGGTACGACAACGGTTTAGGGGCAGCGTAAGTGTGAGCGGGCTGGTTAGTGTGAGCGTACGGGTTAGGATTAGGGGACGGGTGAGGGGAAGGCTTCAGGGAAGGGTTAGGGTAAGGGTTCGGGCTAGGGTTAGTGTTAGGGGACGGGGATGGTTTAAGGTCCAGGTGAGGGTATGCCAACGGTTTGGGGGGAGCGTACGTGTGAGGGCACGGGTTAGTGTGAGCGTACAGGTTAGGATTAGGGGACGGGTGAGGGGAAGGCTTCGGAGAAGGGTTAGGGTTAGGGTTCGGGCTAGGGTTAGGGTTAGGGGATGGGGACGGTTTAGGGTCCAGGTGAGGGTACGACAACTGTTTTGGGGGTGCGTACATGTGAGGGCGCAGGTTAGTGTGAGCGTACGGGTTAGGATTAGGGGACGGGTGAGGGGAAGGCTTCGGGGAAGGGTTAGGGTTAGGGTTCCGGCTAGGGTTTGGGTTAGGGGTCGGGGAACATTTAGGGTCCAGGTGAGGGTACGACAACGGTTTAGGGGGAGCGTACGTGTGAGGTCGCAGGTTAGTGTGAGCGTACGGGTTAGGATTAGGGGACGGGTGAGGGGAAGGCTTCGGGGAAGGGTTAGGGTTAGGGTTCGGGCTAGGGTTAGGGTTAGTGGATAGGGACGGTTTAGGATCCAGGTGAGGGTACGACAATGGTTTAGGGGCAGCGTACGAGTGAGCGGGCTGGATAGTGTGAGCGTACGGGTTAGGATTAGGGGACGGGTGAGGGGAAGGCTTCGGGGTAGGGTTAGGGTTAGGGTTCGGGCTAGGGTTAGGTTTAGGGGACGGGGACGTTTTAGGGTCCAGGTAAGGGTACGACAACGATTTAGGTGGAGCGTACGTGTGAGGGCGCGGGTTAGTGTGAGCATACGGGTTAGGATTAGGGGACGGGTGAGGGGAAGGCTTTGGGGATGGGTTAGGGTTAGGGTTCGGGCTAGGGATAGGGTTAGGGGACGGGGACGGTTTAGGGTCCAGGTGAGGGTACGACAACGGTTTAGGGGGAGCGTACGTGTGAGGGCGCGGGTTAGTGTGAGCGTACGGGTTAGGATTAGGCAACGGGTGAGGAGAAGGCTTCGGGGAAGGGTTAGGTTTAGGGTTCGGCCTAGGGTTAGGGATAGGGGACGGGGACGGTTTAAGGTCCAGGTGAGGGTAAGACAACACTTTCGGGGGAGCGTATGTGTGAGGGCACGTGTTAGTGTGAGCGTACGGGTTAGGATTAGGGGACGGGTGATGGGAAGGCTTCGGGGAAGGGTTAGTGTTAGGGTTCTGGCTAGGGTTAGGGTTAGGGGACGGGGACGGTTTAGGGTCCAGGTGAGGGTACGACAACGGTTTAGGGGGAGCGTACGTGTGAGCGGGCTGGATAGTGTGAGCGTACGGGTTAGGATTAGGGACGGGTGAGGGGAAGGCTTCGGGGAAGTGTTAGGGTTAGGGTTCGGGCTAGGGTTAGGGTTAGGGGACAGGGACGGTTTAGGGTCAAGGTGACGGTACGATAACGGTTTAGGGGGAGCGTACGTGTGAGGACGTGGGTTAGTGTGAGCGTACGGGTTAGGATTAGGGGACGGGTTATGGGAAGGCTTTGGGGAAGGTTTAGCGTTAGGGTTAGGGCTAGGGTTAGGGTTAGGGGACGGGGACGGTTTAGGGTCCAGGTGAGGGTACGACAATGGTTTAGGGGGAGCGTACGTGTGAGGGCGCGGGTTAGTGTGAGCATACGGGTTAGGATTAGGGGACGGGTGACGTGAAGGCTTTGGGGAAGGGTTAGGTTTAGGGTTCTGCCTAGGGTTAGGGTTAGGGGACGGGGACGGTTTAAGGTCCAGGTGAGTGTAAGACAACACATTAGGGGGAGCGTACGTGTGAGGACGCGTGTTAGTGTGAGCGTACGGGTTAGGATTAGGGGACGGGTGAGGGGAAGGCTTCGGGGAAGGTTTAGGTTTAGGGTTCGGGCTAGGGTTAGGGTTAGGGGACGGGGACGGTTTAGGGTCCAGGTGAGGGTACGACAACGGTTTAGGGGTACCTTTCGTGTGAGGGCGCAGGTTAGTGTGAGCGTACGGGTTAGGATTAGGGGACGGGTGAGGGGAAGGCTTCGGGGAAGGGTTAGGGTTAGGGTTCGGGCTAGGGTTAGGGTTACGGGACGGGGACAGTTTAGGGTACAGGTGAGGGTACCACAATGGTTTAGGGGGAGCGTACGTGCGAGGGCGCGGGTTAGTGTGAAAGTACAGGTTAGGATTAGGGGACGGGTTAGGAGAAGGCTTCGGGGAAGGGTGAGGGTTAGGGTTCAGGCTAGGGTTAGGGTTAGGGGACGAGGACGGTTTAGGGTCCAGGTGAGGGTACGACAACGGTTTAGGGGGCGCGTACGTGTGAGGGCGCGGGTTAGTGTGAGCGTACGGGTTAGGATTAGGGGACGGTTGAGGGGAAGGTTTCGGGGAAGAGTTAGGGTTAGCGTTTGGGCTAGGGTTAGGGGTAGGGGACGGGGACGGTTTAGGGTCTAGGTGAGGGTATGCCAGCGGTTTAGGGGTAGCGTACGTGTGAGGGCGCGGGTTAGTGTGAGCGAACGGGTTAGGATTAGGGGACGGGTGAGGGGAAGGCTTCGGGGAATGGTTAGGGATAGGGTTCGGGCTAGGGTTAGGGTTAGGGGACGGGGATGGTTTAGGGTCCAGGTGAGGGTACGACAACGGTTTAGGGGGAACGTACGTGTGAGGGCGCGTGATAGTGTGAGCGAACGGGTTAGGATTAGGGGAAGGGTGAGGGGAAGGCTTCGGGGAAGGGTTAGGGATAGGGTTCTGGTTAGGGTTAGGGTTAGGGGACGGGGACGGTTTAGGGTCCAGGGGAGGGTACGACAACGGTTTAGGGGGAGCGTACATGTGAGGGCGCGGGTTAGTGTGAGCATACGGGTTAGGATTAAGGGACGGGTGAGGGGAAGGCTTCAGGGAAGGGTTAGGGTTAGGGTTCGGGTTAGGGTTAGGGGACGGGGACAGTTTAGGGTACAGGTGAGGGTACGACAATGGTTTAGGGGGAGCGTACATGTGAGGGCGCGGGTTAGTGTGAAAGTACAGGTTAGGATTAGGGGACTGGTGAGGAGAAGGCTTCGGGGAAGGGTGAGGGTTAGGGTTCAGGCTAGGGTTAGGGTTAGGGGACGGGGACGGTTTAGGGTCCAGCTGAGGGTACGACAACGGTTTAGGGGGAGCGTACGTGTGAGGGCGTGGGTTAGTGTGAGCGTACGGGTTAGGATTTGGGGACTGGTGAGCAGAAGGCTTTGGGGAAGTGTTAGGGTTAGGGTTCAGGCTAGGGTTAGGATTAGGGGACGGGGATGGTTTAGGGTCCAGATGAGGGTATTACAGCGGTTTAGGGGGAGCGTACGTGTGAGGGCGCAGGTCAGTGTGAGCATATGGGTTAGGATTAGGAGACGGGTGAGGGGAAGGCTTCGGGGAACGGTTAGGGATAGGGTTCGGGCTAGGGTTATGGTTAGGGGACGGGGACGGTTTAGGGTCCAATTGAGGGTCCGACAACGGTTTAGAGGGAGCGTACATGTGAGGGCGCTGGTTAGTGTCAGCGTACGGGTTAGGATTAGGGGACGGGTAAGGGGAAGGCTTCGGGGAAGGGTTAGTGTTAGGGTTCGGACTAGGGTTAGGGTTAGGTGACGGGGAGGGTTTAGGGTCCAGGTGAGGGTACGACAATGCTTTAGGGTGAGCGTACGTGTGAGGGCGCGGGTTAGTGTGAGCCTTCGGGTTAGGATTAGGGGACAGGTGAGGGGAAGGCTTCGGGGAAGTGTTAGGGTGAGTGTTCGGGCTAGGGTTAGGGTTAGGGGACGGGGATGTATAGGGTCCAGGTGAGGGCACGACAACGGTTTAGGGGGAGCGTACGTGTGAGGCGCGGGTTAGTGTGAGCGTACGGGTTAGGATTACGGTACGGGTGAGGGGAAGGGTTAGGGTTAGTGTTCGGGCTAGGGTTAGGGTTAGGGTACGGGGACGGTTTAGGGTCCAGGTGAGGGTACGACAACGGTTTAGGGGGAGCGTACGTGTGAAGGCGCGGGTAAGTGTGAGCGTACGGGTTAGGATTAAGGGACAGGTGAGGGGAAAGCTTCGGGGAAGGGTTAGGGTTAGGGTTCGGGCTAGGGTTAGGGTTAGGTGACGGGGACGGTTTAAGGTCCAGGCGAGGGTACGACAACGGTTTATGGGGATCGTACGTGTGAGGGCACATGTTAGTGTGAGCGTACGGGTTAGGATTAGGGGACCGGTGAGGGAAAGGCTTCGGGAAAGTGTTAGGGTTAGGGTTCGGGCTAGGGTTAGGGTTAGGGGACGGGGTCGGTTTAGGGTCCAGGTGAGGGTACGACAACGGTTTAGGGGGAGTGTACGTGTGAGGGCGCGGGTTAGTGTGAGCGTACGGGTTAGGATTAGGGGATGGTTGAGGGGAAGGCTTCGGGGACGTGTTAGGGTTAGGGTTTCGGTAGTGTTAAGGTTAAGGGATGGGGACGGTTTAGGGTCCAAGTGAAGGTACGACAACGGTTTAGGGGGTGCGTACGTGTGAGGGCGTGGGTTAGTGTGAGCGTTCGGGTTAGGATTAGGGGACGGGTGAGGGGAAGGCTTCGGGGAAGGGTTAGGGTTAGGGTTCGGGCTAGGGTTAGGGTTACGGGATGGGGACGGTTTAGGGTCCAGGTGAGGGTACGACAACGCTTTAGGGGGAGCGTACGTGTGAGGGTGCGGGTTAGTGTGAGCGTACGGGTTAGGATTAGGATACGGGTGAGGGGAAGGCTTTGGGGAAGTGTTAGGGTTAGGGTTCGGGCTAGGGTTAGGATTAGGGGACGGGGATGGTTTAGGGTCCAGGTGAGGGTATTACAACGGTTTAGGGGGAGCGTACGTGTGAGGGCGCGGGTCAGTGTGAGCATATGGGTTAGGATTAGGGGACGGGTGAGGGGAAGGCTTCGGGGAAGGGTTAGGGATAGGGTTCGGGCTAGGGTTAGGGTTTGGGGACGGGGACGGTATAGGGTCCAATTGAGAGTACGACAACGGTTTAGGGGGAGCGTACGTGTGAGGGCGCTGGTTAGTGTCAGCGTACAGTTTAGGATTAGGGGACGGGTGAGGGGAAGGCTTCGGGGAAGGGTTAGGGTTAGGGTTCGGACTAGGGTTAGGGTTAGGTGACGGGGAGCGTTTAGGGTCCAGGTGAGGATACGACAATGCTTTAGGGTGAGCGTACGTGTGAGGGTGCGGGTTAGTGTGACCCTACGGGTTAGGAATAGGGGACGGGTGAGGGGAAGGCTTCGGGGAAGGGTTAGGGTGAGGGTTCGGGCTAGGGTGAGGGTTAGGGGACGGGGATGTATAGGGTCCAGGTGAGGGTACGACAACGGTTTAGGGGGAGCGTACGTGTCAGGGCGCGGGTTAGTGTGAAAGTACAGGTTAGGATTAGGGGACGGGTGAGGGGATGGTTTCGGGGAATGGTTAGGGATACGGTTCGGGCTAGGGTTAGGGTTAGGGGACGGGGATGGTTTAGGGTCCAGGTGAGGGTACGACAACGGTTTAGGGGGAGCATACGTGTGAGGGCGCGTGTTAGTGTGAGCGAACGGGTTAGGATTAGGGACGGGTGAGGGGAAGGCTTCGGGGAATGGTTAGGGATAGGGTTCGGGCTAGGGTTAGGGTTAGGGGACGGGGATGGTTTTGGGTCCAGGTGAGGGTACGACAATGGTTTAGGGGGAGCGTACGTGTGAGGGCGCGTGTTAGTGTGAGCGAACGGGTTAGGATTAGGGGACGGGTGAGGGGAAGGCTTCGGGGAAGGGTTAGGGATAGGGTTCTGTTTAGGGTTAGGGTTAGGGGACGGGGACGGTTTAGGGTCCAGGTGAGGGTACGACAACGGTTTAGGGGGAGCGTACATGTGAGGGCACGGGTTAGTGTGAGCGTACGGGTTAGGATTAGGGGACGGGTTAGGGGAAGGCTTTGGGGAAATGTTAGGGTTAGAGTTCGGGCTAGGGTTAGGGTTAGGGGACGGGGACGGTTTAGGGTCCAGGTGAGGGTACGACAACGCTTTAGGGGGAGAGTACGTGTGAGGGCGTGGTTTAGTGTGAGCGTACGGGTTAGGATTTGGGGACGGGTGAGGAGAAGATTTCGGGGAAGGGTTAGGGTTAGGGTTCGGGCTAGGTTTAGGGTTAGAGGACGGGGACGGTTTAGGGTCCAGGTGAAGGTACGACAACGGTTTAGGGGGAGCGTACGTGTGAGGGCACGGGTTAGTGTGAGCGTACGGGTTAGGATTAGGGGTCGGTTGAGGGGAAGGTTTCGGGGAAGAGTCAGGGTGAGCGTTTTGGCTAGGGTTAGGGGTAGGGGACGGGGACGGTTTTGGGTCGAGGTGAGGGTACGACAATGGTTTAGGGGGATCGTACGTGTGAGGGCGCGGGTCAGTGTGAGCGTATGGTTTAGGATTAGGGGACGGGTGACGGGAAGGGTTAGGGTTAGTGTTCGCACTAGGGTTAGTGTTAGGTGACGGGGAGGGTTTAGGGTCCAGGTGAGGGTACGACAATGCTTTAGGGTGAGCGTACGTGTGAGGGCGTGGGTTAGTGTGAGCCTACGAGTAAGGATTAGGGGACGGGTGAGGGGAAGGCTTCGGGGAAGGGTTAGGGTTAGGGTTCGGGCTAGGGTTAGGGTTAGGGGACGGGGATGTATAGGGTCCAGGTGAGGGTACGACAACGGTTTAGGGGGAGCGTACGTGTGAGGCGCGGGTTAGTGTGAGCGTACGGGTTAGGATTAGGGGACGGGTGAGGGGAAGGTTTAGGGTTAGGGTTCGGGCTAGGGATAGTGTTAGGGCACGGGGACGGTTTAGGGTCCAGGTGAGGGTACGACAACGGTTTAGGGGGAGCGTACGTGTGAGGGCGTGGGTTAGTGTGAGCGTACGGGTTAGGATTAGTGGACGGGTGTCGGGAAGGCTTCAGAGAAGGGTTAGTGTTATCTTTCGGGCTAGGGTTAGGGTTATGGGACGGGGACGGTTTAGGATCCAGATGAGGGAACGACAACGGTTTAGGGGGAGCGTACGTGTGAGGACGCGGGTTAGTGTGAGCGTACGGGTTAGGATTAGGGGACGGGTGAGGGGAAGGCTTCGGGGAAGGGTTAGGGTTAGGGTTCGGGCTAGGGTTAGGGTTAGGGGTTGGGGACGGTTTAGGGTCCATGTGAGGGTACGACAACGGTTTAGGGGCAGCGTACGTGTGAGGGCGCGTGTTAGTGTGAGCGTACGGGTTAGGATTAGGGGACGGGTGAGGGGAAGGCTTCAGGGATGTGTTAGGGATAGGGTTCGGGCTAGGGTTAGGGTTAGGGGACGGGGACGGTTTAGGGTCCAGGTGAGGGTAAGACAACGGTTTAGGGGTAGCGTACGTGTGAGGGCACGGGTTAGTGTTATCGTACGGGTTAGGATTAGGGGACGGGTGAGGGGAAGGCTTCGGGGAAGGGTTAGGGTTACGGTTCGGGCTAGGGTTAGGGTTAGGGGACGGGGACGGTTTAGGGTCCAGGTGAGGGTACGACCATGGTTTAGGGGGAGCTAACGTGTGACGGCGCGGGTTAGTGTGAGCTTACTTGTTAGGATTAGGGGACGGGTGAGGGGAAGGCTTCGGAAAAGTTTTATGGATAGGGTTTGGGCTAGGGTTAGGGTTAGGGGATGGAGGCGGTTTAGGGTCCAGGTGAGGGTAGGACAACGCTTTAAGGGGAGCGTATGTGTGAGGGCGCGGGTTAGTGTGAGCGTATGGGTTAGGATTAGGGGACGGGTGAGGAGAAGGCTTCGGGGAAGGGTTAGGGTTAGGGTTCGGGCTAGGGTTAGGGTTAGGGGACGGAGACGGTTTAGTGTCCAGGTGAGGGTACGACAACAGTTTAGCGGGAGCGTACGTGTGAGGGCGTGGGTTAGTGTGAGAGTACGGGTTAGGATTAGGGGACGGGTGAGGGGAAGGCTTCCGGGAAGGGTTAGGGTTAGGGTTCGGCTAGGGTTAGGTTTAGAGGACGGGGACGGTTTAGGGTCCAGGTGAGGGTACTAGAACGCTTTAGGGGAAGCGTACGTGTGAGGGCGTGGGTTAGTGTGAGCGTTCGGGTTAGGATTAGGGGACGGGTGAGGGGAAGGCTTCGGGGAAGGGTTAGGGTTACGGTTCGGGCTAGGGTTAGGGTTAGGGGACGGGGACGGTTTCGTGTCCAGTTGTGGGTACGACAGCGGTTTAGGGGGAGCGTACGTGTGAGGGCGCGGGTTAGTGTGAGCTTACGGGTTAGGATTAGGGGATGGGTGAACCGAAGACTTCGGGGAATGGTTATGGATAGGGTTCGGGCTAGGGTTAGGTTTAGGGGACGGGGACGGTTTAGGGTCCAGGTGAGGGTACGACAACGGTTTAGGGGGAGCGTACGTGTGAGGACGTGGGTTAGTGTGAGCGTACGGGTTAGGATTAGGGGACGGGTTATTGGAAGGCTTTGGGGAAGGTTTAGCGTTAGGGTTAGGGCTAGGGTTAGGGTTAAGGGACGGGGACGGTTTAGGGTCCAGGTGAGGGTACGACAATGGTTTAGGGGGAGCGTACCTGTGAGGGCGTGGGTTAGTGGGAGCGTTCGGGTTAGGATTAGGGGACGGGTGACGGGAAGGCTTTCGGGAAGGGTTAGGGTTAGGGTTCGGGCTAGGGTTAGGGTTAGGGGACGGGGATGGTTTAGGGTCCAGGTGAGGGTACGACAACGGTTTAGTGGGAGCGTACGTGTGAGGGCGCGGGTTAGTGTGAGCGTACGGGTTAGGATTAGGGGACGTGTGAGGGGAAGGCTTCAGGGAAGGGTTAGGGTTAGGGTTCGGCCTAGGGTTAGTGTTATGGGACGGGGACGGTTTAGGGTCCAGGTGAGGGTACGACCATGGTTTAGGGGGAGCGTACGTGTGAGGGCACGGTTTAGTGTGAGCGTACTGGTTAGGATTAGGGGACGGGTGAGGGGAAGGCTTCGGGGAAGGGTTAGGGTTAGGGTTCGTGCTAGGGTTAGGGTTAGGGGACGGGGACGGTTTAGGGTCCAGGTGAGGGTACGACAGCGGTTTAGGGGGAGCGTACGTGTGAGGGCGTGGGTTAGTGTGAACTTACGGGTTAGGATTAATGGGACGGGTAAGGGGAAGGCTTCGGGGAAGGGTTAGGGTTAGGGTTCGGGCTAGGGTTAGGGTTAGGGACGGGGACGGTTTAGGGTCCAGGTGAGGGTACGACAACGCTTTAGGGGGAGTGTACATGTGAGGGCACGGGTTAGTGTGAGCGTACAGGTTAGGAGTAGGGGACGGGAGAGGGGAAGGCTTCGGTGAAGGGTTAGGGTTTGGGTTCCGGCTAGGGTTAGGGTTAGGGGACGGGGACGGTTTAGGGTCCAGGTGAGGGTACGACAACGCTTTAGGGGGAGTGTACATGTGAGGGCGCGGGTTAGTGTGAGCGTACGGGTTAGGATTAGGGGACGGGTGAGGGGAAGGCTTCGGGGAAGGGTTAGGGTTAGGGTTCGGGCTAGGGTTAGGGTTAGGGGACGGGGACGGTTTAGGGTCCAGGTGAGGGTACGACAACGCTTTAGGGGGAGCAAATGTGTGAGGGTGCGGGTTAGTATGAGCGTACGGGTTAGGATTAGGGGACAGGTGAGGGGAAGGCTTCGTGGAAAGGTTAGGGTTAGGGTTCGGGCTAGGGTTAGGGTTAGGGGACGGGGACGATTTACGGTCCAGGTGAGGGTACGACAACGGTTAAGGGGGAGCGTACGTGTGAGGGCGCGGGTTAGTGTGAGCGTACGGGTTAGGATTAGGGGACGGGTGAGGGGAAGGCTTCGGGGAAGGGTTAGCTTTAGGGTTCGGGCTAGGGTTACGGTTAGGGGACGGGGACGGTTTAGGGTCCAGGTGAGGGTACGACAACGCTTTAGGGGGAGCATACATGTGAGGTCCTGGGTTAGTGTGAGCGTACGGGTTAGGATTAGGGGACGGGTGAGAGGAAGGCTTCGGGGAAGTGTTAGGGTTAGGATTTGGGCTAGGTTTAGGGTTAGGGTACGGGAACGGTTTAGGTTCCAGGTGAGGGTACGACAACGCTTTAGGGGGAGCGTACTTTTGAGGGCGCGGGTTAGTGTGAGCGTACGGGTTAGGATTAGGGGACGGGTGAGGGGAAGGCTTCGGGGAATGGTTAGGGATAGGGTTCGGGCTAGGGTTAGGGTTAGGGGACGGGGATGGTTTAGGGTCCAGGTGAGTGTACGACAACGGTTTAGGGGGAGCGTACGTGTGAGGGCGCGGGTTAGTGTGAGCAAACGGGTTAGGATAAGGGGACGTGTGAGGGGAAGGCTTCGGGGAAAGGTTAGGGTTCGGGTTCTGGCTAGGGTTCGGGTTAGGGGATGGGGATGGTTTAGGGTCCAGGTGAGGGTACGACAACGCTATAGGGGGAGCGTACGTGGGAGAACTTGGGTTAGTGTGAGCGTACCGGTTAGGATTAGGGGACGGGTGAGGAGAAGGCTTCGGGGAAGTGTTAGGGTTAGGGTTCGGGCTAGGGTTAGGGTTAGGGGACGGGGATGGTTTCGGGTCCAATTGAGGGTACGACAGCGGTTTAGGGAGAGCGTACATGTGAGGGCGCTGGTTAGTGTGAGCGTACGGGTTAGGATTAGGGGACGGGTGAGGGGAAGATTTCGGGGAAGTGTCAGGTTTACGGTTCGGGCTAGGGTTAGGGTTAGGGGACGTGGACGGTGTAGGGTCCAGGTAAGGGTACGACAACGGATTAGGGGGAGCGTACATGTGAGGGTGCAGGTTAGTGTGAGCGTACGGGTTAGGATTAGGGGACGGGTGAGGGGAAGGCTTCGGGGAAGTGTTAGTGTTAGGGTTCGGGCTACGGTTAGGGTTAGGGGACGGGGACGGTTTAGGGTCCAGGTGAGGGTACGACAGCGGTTTAGGGGGAGCGTACGTGTAAGGGCGCGGGTTAGTTTGAGCGTACGGGTTAAGATTAGGGGACGGGTGAGGGGAAGGTTTCGGGGAAGGTTTAGGGATAGGGTTCGGGCTAGGGTTAGGGTTAGGGGACGGGGACGGTTTAGGGTCCAGGTGAGGGTACGACAATGGTTTAGGTGGAGCGAATGTGTGAGGGCGTGGGTAGTATGATGCTACGGGTTAGGATTAGGAGACGGGTGACGTGAAGGCTTCGGGGAAGGGTTAGGGTTAGGGTTCGGGTTAGGGTTAGGAGACGGGGACGGTAGAGGGTCCAGGTGAGGGTACGACAACGATTTAGGGGGAGCGTACGTGTGAGGGCGCGGGTTAGTGTGAGCATACGGGTTAGGATTAGGGGACGGGTGAGGGGAAGGCTTTGGGGAAGGGTTAGGGTTAGGTTTTGGGCTAGGGATAGGGTTAGGGGACGGGGACGGTTTAGGGTCCAGGTGAGGGTACGACAACGGTTTAGGGGGAGCGTACGTGTGAGGGCGCCGGTTAGTGTGAGCGTACGGGTTAGGATTAGGGTACGAGTTAGGGGAAGGCTTTCGGGAAGGGTTAGGTTTAGGGTTCGGCCTAGGGTTAGGGTTAGGGGACGGGGACGGTTTAAGGTCCAGGTGAGTGTAAGACAACACATTAGGGGGAGCGTACGTGTGAGGACGCGTGTTAGTGTGAGCGTATGGGTTAGGATTAGGGGACGGGTGAGGGGAAGGCTTCGGGGAAGGTTTAGGGTTAGGGTTCGGCCTAGGGTTAGGGTTAGGGGACGGGGACGGTTTAGGGTCCAGGTGAGGGTACGACAACGGTTTAGGGGTACCGTTCATGTGAGGGCGCAGGTTAGTGTGAGCGTACGGGTGAGTATTAGGGGACGGGTGAGGGGAAGGCTTCGGGGAAGGGTTAGGGTTAGGGTTCGGGCTAGGGTTAGGGTTAGGGGTCGGGGACAGTTTAGGGTACAGGTGAGGGTACGACAATGGTTTAGGGGGAGCGTACGTGCGAGGTCGCGGGTTAGTGTGAAAGTACAGGTTAGGATTAGGGGAGGGGTGAGGAGAAGGCTTCGGGGAAGGGTGAGGGTTAGGGTTCAGGCTAGGGTTAGGGTTAGGGGATGGGGACGGTTTAGGGTCCAGGTGAGGGTACGACAACGCTATACGGTGATCATACGTGTGAGGGCATGAGTTAGTGTGAGCGTACCGGTTAGGATTAGGGGACGTGTGAGGGGAAGCCTTTGGGGAAGGGTTAGGGTTAGGGTTCGGGCTAGGGTTAGGGTTAGGGGACGGGGACGGTTTAGGGTCCAGGTGAGGGTACGACAACGGTTTAGGGGTACCGTTCGTGTGAGGGCGCAGGTTAGTGTGAGCGTACGGGTTAGTATTAGGGGACGGGTGAGGGGAAGGCTTCGGGGAAGGGTTAGGGTTAGGGTTCGGGCTAGGGTTAGGGTTAGGGGACGGGGACAGTTTAGGGTACAGGTGAGGGTACGACAATGGTTTAGGGGGAGCGTACATGCGAGGGCGCGGGTTAGTGTGAAAGTACAGGTTAAGATTAGGGAACGGGTGAGGAGAAGGCTTCGGGGAAGGGTGAGGGTTAGGGTTCAGGCTAGGGTTAGGGTTAGGGGACGAGGACGGTTTAGGGTCCAGGTGAGGGTACGACAACGGTTTAGGGGGCGCGTACGTGTGAGGGCGCGGGTTAGTGTGAGCGTACGTGTTAGGATTAGGGGACGGTTGAGGGGAAGGTTTCGGGGAAGAGTTAGGGTTAGCGTTTGGGCTAGGGTTAGGGGTAGGGGACGGGGACGGTTTAGGGTCTAGGTGAGGGTACGCCAGCGGTTTAGGGGTAGCGTACGTGTGAGGGCGCGGGTTAGTGTGAGCGTACGGGTTAGGATTAGGGGACGGGTGAGGGGAAGGCTTCGGGGAATGGTTAGGGATAGGGTTCGGGCTAGGGTTAGGGTTAGGGGACGGGGATGGTTTAGGGTCCAGGTGAGGGTACGACAACGGTTTAGGGGGAACGTACGTGTGAGGGCGCGTGTTAGTGTGAGCGATCGGGTTAGGATTAGGGGACGGGTGAGGGGAAGGCTTCGGGGAAGGGTTAGGGATAGGGTTCTGGTTAGGGTTAGGGTTAGGGGACAGGGACGGTTTAGGGTTCAGGTGAGGGTACGACAACGGTTTAGGGGGAGCGTACGTGTGAGGGCGCGGGTTAGTGTGAGCATACAGGTTAGGATTAGGGGACGGGTGAGGGGAAGGCTTTGGGGAAGGGTTAGGGTTAGGGTTCGGGCTAGGGATAGGGTTAGGGGACGGGGACGGTTTAGGGTCCAGGTGAGGGTACGACAACGGTTTAGGGGGAGCGTACGTGTGAGGGCGCGGGTTAGTGTGAGCGTACGGGTTAGGATTAGGCGACGGGTGAGGAGAAGGCTTCGGGGAAGGGTTAGGTTTAGGGTTCGGCCTAGGGTTAGGGATAGGGGACGGGGACGGTTTAAGGTCCAGGTGAGGGTAAGACAACACTTTCGGGGGAGCGTATGTGTGAGGGCACGTGTTAGTGTGAGCGTACGGGTTAGGATTAGGGGACGGGTGATGGGAAGGCTTCGGGGAAGGGTTAGTGTTAGGGTTCTGGCTAGGGTTAGGGTTAGGGGACGGGGACGGTTTAGGGTCCAGGTGAGGGTACGACAACGGTTTTGGGGGAGCGTACGTGTGAGCGGGCTGGATAGTGTGAGCGTACGGGTTAGGATTAGGGACGGGTGAGGGGAAGGCTTCGGGGAAGGGTTAGGGTTAGGGTTCGGGCTAGGGTTAGGGTTAGGGGACAGGGACGGTTTAGGGTCTATGTGAGGGTACGACAACAGTTTAGGGGGAGCGTACGCGTGAGGGCGTGGGTTATGTGAGCGTACGGGTTAGGATTAGGAGACGGGTGAGGGGAAGGCTTCGGGGAAGGGTTAGGGTTAGGGTTCGGGCTAGGGTTAGGGTTAGGGAACGGGGACGGTTTAGGGTCCAGGTGAGGGTACGACAACGGTTTAGGGGCAGCGTACGAGTGAGAGGGCTGGATAGTGTGAGCGTACGGGTTAGGATTAGGGGACGGGTGAGGGGAAGGCTTCGGGGAAGGGTTAGTGTTAGGGTTCTTGCTAGGGTTAGGGTTAGGGGACGGGGAAGGTTTAGGGTCCAGGTGAGGGTACGACAACGGTTTAGGGGGAGTGTACGTGTGAGCGGGCTGGATAGTGTGAGCGTACGGGTTAGGATTAGGGACGGTTGAGGGGAAGGCTTCGGGGAAGGGTTAGGGTTAGGGTTCGGGCTAGGGTTAGGGTTAGGGGACGGGGACGTTTTAGGGTCCAGGTGAGGGTACGACAACGCTTTAGGGGGAGCGTACGTGTGAGGGCGCGGGTTAGTGTGAGCATACGTGTTAGGATTAGGGGACGGGTGAGGGGAAGGCTTCGGAAAAGGGTTATGAATAGGGTTTGGGCTAGGGTTAGGGTTAGGGGACGGGGACGGTTTAGGGTCCAGGTGAGGGTACGACAACGGGTTAGGGGGAGCGTTCGTGTGAGGGCGCGGGTTAGTGTGAGCGTACGGGTTAGGATTAGGGGACGGCTGAGGGTAAGGCTTTGGGGAATGGTTAGGGATAGAGTTCGGGCTAGGGTTAGGGTTAGGGGACGGGGATGGTTTAGGGTCCAGGTGAGGGTACGACAACGGTTTAGGGGGAGCGTACGTGTGCGGGCGCGTGTTAGTGTGAGCGAACGGGTTAGGATTAGGGGACGGGTGAGGGGAAGGCTTCAGGGAAGGGTTAGGGATAGGGTTCTGGTTAGGGTTAGGGTTAGGGGACAGGGACGGTTTAGGGTCCAGGTGAGGGTACGACAACGGTTTAGGGGTAGCGTACGTGTGAGGGCGCGGGTTAGTGTGAGCGTACGGGTTAGGATTAGGGGACGGGTGAGGGGAAGGCTTTAGGGAAGGGTTAGGGTTATGGTTCGGGCTACGGTTAGGGTTAGGGGACGGGGACAGTTTAGGGTACAGGTGAGGGTACGACAATGGTTTAGGGGGAGCATACATGTGAGGGCGCGGGTTAGTGTGAAAGTACAGGTTAGGATTAGGGGACGGGTGAGTAGAAGGCTTCGGGGAAGGGTGAGGGTTATTGTTCAGGCTAGGGTTAGTGTTAGGGGACGGGGACGGTTTAGGGTCCAGCTGAGGGTACGACAACGGTTTAGGGGGAGCGTACGTGTGAGGGCGTGGGTTAGTGTGAGCGTACGGGTTAGGATTAGGGGACGGTTGAGGGGAAGGTTTCGGGGAAGAGTCAGCGTTAGCGTTTGGGCTAGGGTTAGTGTTAGGGGACGGGGACGGTTTAGGGTCCAGGTGAGGGTACGTCAGCGGTTTTGGGGGAGCGTACGTGTGAGGGCGCGGTTTAATGTGAGCGTACGGGTTAGGATTAGGGGACGGGTGAGGGGAAGGCTTCGGGGAATGGTTAGGGATAGGGTTCGGGCTAGGGTTAGGGTTAGGGGACGGGGATGGTTTAGGGTCCAGGTGAGTGTACGACAACGGTTTAGGGGGAGCGTACGTGTGAGGGCGCGGGTTAGTGTGAGCAAACGGGTTAGGATTAGGGGACGTGTGAGGGGAAGGCTTCGGGGAAAGGTTAGGGTTCGGGTTCTGGCTAGGGTTAGGGTTAGGGGATGGGGATGGTTTAGGGTCCAGGTGAGGGTACGACAACGCTATAGGGGGAGCGTACGTGGGATGGCGTGGGTTAGTGTGAGCGTACCGGTTAGGATTAGGGGACGGGTGAGGAGAAGGCTTCGGGGAAGTGTTAGGGTTAGGGTTCAGGCTAGGGTTAGGGTTAGGGGACGGGGATGTTTTCGGGTCCAATTGAGGGTACGACAGCGGTTTAGGGGGAGCGTACGTGTGAGGGCGCGTGTTAGTGTGCGCGTACGGGTTAGGATTAGGGGATGGGTGAGGGGAAGATTTCGGGGAAGTGTCAGGTTTACGGTTCGGGCTAGGGTTAGGGTTAGGGGACGTGGACGGTGTAGGGTCCAGGTAAGGGTACGACAACGGATTAGGGGGAGCGTACATGTGAGGGTGCAGGTTAGTGTGAGCGTACGGGTTAGGATTAGGGGACGGGTGAGGGGAAGGCTTCGGGGAAGTGTTAGTGTTAGGGTTCGGGCTACGGTTAGGGTTAGGGGACGGGGACGGTTTAGGGTCCAGGTGAGGGTACGACAGCGGTTTAGGGGGAGCGTACGTGTAAGGGCGCGGGTTAGTTTGAGCGTACGGGTTAAGATTAGGGGACGGGTGAGGGGAAGGTTTCGGGGAAGGTTTAGGGATAGGGTTCGGGCTAGGGTTAGGGTTAGGGGACGGGGACGGTTTAGGGTCCAGGTGAGGGTACGACAATGGTTTAGGTGGAGCGAATGTGTGAGGGCATGGGTAGTGTGATGCTACGGGTTAGGATTAGGAGACGGGTGACGTGAAGGCTTCGGGGAAGGGTTAGGGTTAGGGTTCGGGCTAGGGTTAGGGTTAGGAGACGGGGACGGTATAGGGTCCAGGTGAGGGTATGACAACGGTTTAGGGGGAGCGTACGTGTGAGAGCGTGGGTTAGTGTGAGCGTACGGGTTAGGATTAGGGGACGGGTGAGGGGAAGGCTTCGGGGAAGGGTTAGGGTTAGGGTTCGGGCTAGGGTTAGGGTTAGGGGACGGGGACGGTTTAGGGTCCAGGTGAGGGTACGACAACGGTTTAGGGGGAGCGTACGTGTGAGGGCGCCGGTTAGTGTGAGCGTACGGGTTAGGATTAGGGTACGAGTTAGGGGAAGGCTTTGGGGAAGGGTTAGGTTTAGGGTTCGGCCTAGGGTTAGGGTTAGGGGACGGGGACGGTTTAAGGTCCAGGTGAGTGTAAGACAACACATTAGGGGGAGCGTACGTGTGAGGACGCGTGTTAGTGTGAGCGTACGGGTTAGTATTAGGGGACGGGTGAGGGGAAGGCTTCGGGGAAGGGTTAGGGTTAGGGTTCGGGCTAGGGTTAAGGTTAGGGGACGGGGAAAGTTTAGGGTACAGGTGAGGGTACGACAATGGTTTAGGGGGAGCGTACGTGCGAGGGCGCGGGTTAGTGTGAAAGTACAGGTTAGGATTAGGGGAGGGGTGAGGAGAAGGCTTCAGGGAAGGGTGAGGGTTAGGGTTCAGGCTAGGGTTAGGGTTAGGGGATGGGGACGGTTTAGGGTCCAGTTGAGGGTACGACAACGCTATACGGTGATCGTACGTGTGAGGGCACGGGTTAGTGTGAGCGTACCGGTTAGGATTAGGGGACGTGTGAGGGGAAGCCTTTGGGGAAGGGTTAGGGTTAGGGTTCGGGCTAGGGTTAGGGTTAGGGGACGGGGACGGTTTAGGGTCCAGGTGAGGGTACGACAACGGTTTAGGGGTACCGTTCGTGTGAGGGCGCAGGTTAGTGTGAGCGTACGGGTTAGTATTAGGGGACGGGTGAGGGGAAGGCTTCGGGGAAGGGTTAGGGTTAGGGTTCGGGCTAGGGTTAGGGTTAGGGGACGGGGACAGTTTAGGGTACAGGTGAGGGTACGACAATGGTTTAGGGGGAGCGTACATGCGAGGGCGCGGGTTAGTGTGAAAGTACAGGTTAGGATTAGGGAACGGATGAGGAGAAGGCTTCGGGGAAGGGTGAGGGTTAGGGTTCAGGCTAGGGTTAGGGTTAGGGGACGAAGACGGTTTAGGGTCCAGGTGAGGGTACGACAACGGTTTAGGGGGCGCGTACGTGTGAGGGCGCGGGTTAGTGTGAGCGTACGGGTTAGGATTAGGGGACGGTTGAGGGGAAGGTTTCGGGGAAGAGTTAGGGTTAGCGTTTGGGCTAGGGTTAGGGGTAGGGGACGGGGACGGTTTAGGGTCTAGGTGAGGGTACGCCAGCGGTTTAGGGGTAGCGTACTTGTGAGGGCACGGGTTAATGTGAGCGTACGGGTTAGGATTAGGGGACGGGTGAGGGGAAGGCTTCGGGGAATGGTTAGGGATAGGGTTCGGGCTAGGGTTAGGGTTAGGGGACGGGGATGGTTCAGGGTCCAGGTGAGGGTACGACAACGGTTTAGGGGGAACGTACGTGTGAGGGCGCGTGTTAGTGTGAGCGATCGGGTTAGGATTAGGGGACGGGTGAGGGGAAGGCTTTGGGGAAGGGTTAGGGATAGGGTTCTGGTTAGGGTTAGGGGACAGGGACGGTTAAGGGTTCAGGTGAGGGTACGACAACGGTTTAGGGGGAGCGTACGTGTGAGGGCGCGGGTTAGTGTGAGCATACGGGTTAGGATTAGGGGACGGGTGAGGGGAAGGCTTTGGGGAAGTGTTAGGGTTAGGGTTCGGGCTAGGGATAGGGTTAGAGGACGGGGACGGTTTAGGGTCCAGGTGAGGGTACGACAACGGTTTAGGGGGAGCGTACGTGTGAGGGCGCGGGTTAGTGTGAGCGTACGTGTTAGGATTAGGCGACGGGTGAGGAGAAGGCTTCGGGGAAGGGTTAGGTTTAGGGTTCGGCCTAGGGTTAGGGATAGGGGACGGGGACGGTTTAAGGTCTAGGTGAGGGTAAGACAACACTTTCGGGGGAGCGTATGTGTGAGGGCACGTGTTAGTGTGAGCGTACGGGTTAGGATTAGGGGACGGGTGATGGGAAGGTTTCGGGGAAGGGTTAGTGTTAGGGTTCTGGCTAGGGTTAGGGTTAGGGGACGGGGACGGTTTAGGGTCCAGGTGAGGGTACGACAACGGTTTAGGGGGAGCGTACGTGTGAGCGGGCTGGATAGTGTGAGCGTACGGGTTAGGATTAGGGACGGGTGAGGGGAAGGCTTCGGGGAAGGGTTAGGGTTACGGTTCGGGCTAGGGTTAGGATTCGGAGACAGGGACGGTTTAGGGTCCAGGTGAGGGTACGAAAACAGTTTAGGGGGAGCGTACGCGTGAGGGCGTGGGTTAGTGTGAGCGTACGGGTTAGGATTAGGGGACGGGTGAGGGGTAGGCTTTGGGGAAGGGTTAGTGTTAGGGTTCGGGCTATGGTTAGGGTTAGGGGACGGGGACGGTTTAGGGTCCAGGTGAAGGTATGACAACGGTTTAGGGGGAGCGTACGTGTGAGGGCGTGGGTTATGTGAGCGTACGGGTTAGGATTAGGAGACGGGTGAGGGGAAGGCTTCGGGGAAGGGTTATGGTTAGGGTTCGGGCTAGGGTTAGGGTTAGGGGACGGGGATGGTTTAGGGTCCAGGTGAGGGTATTACAACGGTTTACGGGGAGCGTACGTGTGAGGGCGCGGGTCAGTGTGAGCATATGGGTTAGGATTAGGGGACGGGTGAGGGGAAGGCTTCGGGGAAGGGTTAGGGATAGGGTTCGGGCTAGGGTTAGGGTTTGGGTACGGGGACGGTATAGGGTCCAATTGAGGGTACGACAACGGTTTAGGGGGAGCGTACGTGTGAGGGCGCTGGTTAGTGTCAGCGTACAGTTTAGGATTAGGGGACGGGTGAGGGGAAGGCTTCGGGGAAGGGTTAGGGTTAGGGTTCGGACTAGGGTTAGGGTTAGGTGACGGGGAGCGTTTAGGGTCCAGGTGAGGATACGACAATGCTTTAGTGTGAGCGTACGTGTGAGGGCGCGGGTTAGTGTGACCCTACGTGTTAGGAATAGGGGACGGGTGAGGGGAAGGCTTCGGGGAAGGGTTAGGGTGAGTGTTCGGGCTAGGGTGAGGGTTAGGGGACGGGGATATATAGGGTCCAGGTGAGGGTACGACAACGGTTTAGGGGGAGCGTACGTGTGAGGGCGCGGGTTAGTGTGAAAGTACAGGTTAGGATTAGGGGACGGGTGAGGGGATGGTTTCGGGGAATGGTTAGGGATACGGTTCGGGCTAGGGTTAGGGTTAGGGGACGGGGATGGTTTAGGGTCCAGGTGAGGGTACGACAACGGTTTAGGGGGAGCATACGTGTGAGGGCGCGTGTTAGTGTGAGCGAACGGGTTAGGATTAGGGACGGGTGAGGGGAAGGCTTCGGGGAATGGTTAGGGATAGGGTTTGGGCTAGGGTTAGGGTTAGGGGACGGGGATGGTTTTGGGTCCAGGTGAGGGTACGACAATGGTTTAGGGGGAGCGTACGTGTGAGGGCGCGTGTTAGTTTGAGCGAACGGGTTAGGATTAGGGGACGGGTGAGGGGAAGGCTTTGGGGAAGGGTTAGGGATAGGGTTCTGGTTAGGGTTAGGGTTAGGGGACGGGGACGGTTTAGGGTCCAGGTGAGGGTACGACAACGGTTTAGGGGGAGCGTACATGTGAGGGCACGGGTTAGTGTGAGCGTACGGGTTAGGATTAGGGGACGGGTTAGGGGAAGGCTTTGGGGAAATGTTAGGGTTAGAGTTCGGGCTAGGGTTAGGATTAGGGGACGGGGACGGTTTAGGGTCCAGGTGAGGGTACGACAACGCTTTAGGGGGAGAGTACGTGTGAGGGCGTGGGTTAGTGTGAGAGTACGGGTTGGGATTAGGGGACGGGTGAGGGGAAGGCTTCCGGGAAGGGTTAGGGTTAGGGTTCGGCTAGGGTTAGGGTTAGAGGACGGGGACGGTTTAGGGTCCAGGTGAGGGTACGAGAACGCTTTAGGGGGAGCGTACGTGTGAGGGCGCGGGTTAGTGTGAGCGTACGTGTTAGGATTAGGGGACGGGTGAGGGGAAGGCTTCGGGGAAGGGTTAGGCTTAGGGTTCGGGCTAGGGTTAGGGTTAGGGGACGGGGACGGTTTCGTGTCCATTTGAGGGTACGACAGCGGTTTAGGGGGAGCGTACGTGTGAGGGCGCGGGTTAGTGTGAAAGTACAGGTTAGGATTAGGGGACGGGTGAGGAGAAGGCTTCGGGAAAGGGTGAGGGTTAGGTTTCAGGCTAGGGTTAGGGTTAGGGGACGGGGACGGTTTAGAGTCCAGCTGAGGGTACGACAACGGTTTAGGGGGAGCGTACGTGTGAGGGCGTGGGTTAGTGTGAGCATACGGGTTAGGATTAGGAGACGGTTGAGGGGAAGGTTTCGGGGAAGAGTCAGGGTTAGCGTTTGGGCTAGGGTTAGGGGTAGGGGACGGGGACGGTTTAGGGTCCAGGTGAGGGTACGTCAGCGGTTTTGGGGGAGCGTACGTGTGAGGGCGCGGGTTAGTGTGAGCGTACGGGTTAGGATTAGGGGACGGGTGAGGGGAAGGCTTCGGGGAATGGTTAGGGATAGGGTTCGGGCTAGGGTTAGGGTTAGGGGACGGGGATGGTTTAGAGACCAGGTGAGTGTACGACAACGGTTTAGGGGGAGCGTACGTGTGAGGGCACGGGTTAGTGTGAGCGAACGGGTTAGGATTAGGGGACGGGTGAGGGGAAGGCTTCGGGGAAAGGTTAGGGTTCGGGTTCTGGCTAGGGTTAGGGTTAGGGGATGGGGATGGTTTAGGGTCCAGGTGAGGGTACGACAACGCTATAGGGGGAGCGTACGTGGGAGGGCGCGGGTTAGTGTGAGCGTACCGGTTAGGATTAGGGGACGGGTGAGGGGAAGGCTTCGGGGAAGTGTTAGGGTTAGGGTTCGGGCTAGCGTTAGGGTTAGGGGACGGGGATGGTTTCGGGTCCAATTGAGGGTACGACAGCGGTTTAGGGGGAGCGTACGTGTGAGGGCGCGGGTTAGTGTGAGCGTACGGGTTAGGATTAGGAAACGGGTGAGGGGAAGATTTCGGGGAAATGTCAGGGTTAGGGTTCGGGCTAGGGTTAGGGTTAGGGGACGTGGACAGTGTAGGGTCCAGGTAAGGGTACGACAACGGATTAGGGGGAGCGTACATGTGAGGGTGCAGGTTAGTGTGAGCGTACGGGTTAGGATTAGGGGACGGGTGAGGGGAAGGCTTCGGGGAAGGCTTAGCGTTAGGGTTCGGGCTACGGTTAGGGTTAGGGGACGGGGACGGTTTAGGGTCCAGGTGAGGGTACGACAATGGTTTAGGTGGAGCGAATGTGTGAGGGCGTGGGTAGTGTGATGGTACGGGTTAGGATTAGGTGACGGGTGACGTGAAGGCTTCGGGGAAGGGTTAGTGTTAGGGTTCGGGCTAGGGTTAGGTTTAGGGGACGGGGACGTTTAGGGTCCAGGTGAGGGTACGACAACGGTTGAGGGGGAGCGTACGTGTGAGCGCGTGGGTTAGTGTCAGCGTATGGGTTAGGATTAGGGGAGGTTGAGGGGAATGCTTCGGGGAAAGGTTAGGGTTATTGTTTGGGCTAGTGTTAGGGTTAGGGTACGGGGACGGTTTAGGGTCCAGGTGAGGGTACGACCACGGTTTAGGGGGAGCGTACGTGTGAGGGCGCGGGTTAGTGTGAGCATATGTGTTAGGATTAGGGGATGGGTTAGGGTTAGGGTTAGGGTTAGGGTTAGGGTTAGGGTTAGGGTTAGGGTTAGGGTTTGGGTAGGGTTAGGGTTAGGGGATGGGGACGGTTTAGGGTCCAGGTGAGGGTACGACAACGGTTTAGGGGCAGCGTAAGTGTGAGCGGGCTGGTTAGTGTGAGCGTACGGGTTAGGATTAGGGGACGGGTGAGGGGAAGGCTTCAGGGAAGGGTTAGGGTAAGGGTTCGGGCTAGGGTTAGTGTTAGGGGACGGGGATGGTTTAAGGTCCAGGTGAGGGTATGCCAACGGTTTGGGGGGAGCGTACGTGTGAGGGCACGGGTTAGTGTGAGCGTACAGGTTAGGATTAGGGGACGGGTGAGGGGAAGGCTTCGGGGAAGGTTTAGGGTTAGGGTTCGGGCTAGGGTTAGGGTTAGGGGACGGGGACAGTTTAGGGTCCATGTGAGAGTACGACGACGGTTTAGGGAGAGCGTACGTGTGAGGGCGTGGGTTAGTGTGAGCATACGGGTTAGGATTAGGGGACGGGTGAGGGGAAGGCTTCGGAGAAGGGTTAGGGTTAGGGTTCGGGCTAGGGTTAGGGTTAGGGGATGGGGACGGTTTAGGGTCCAGGTGAGGGTACGACAACTGTTTTGGGGGTGCGTACATGTGAGGGCGCAGGTTAGTGTGAGCGTACGGGTTAGGATTAGGGGACGGGTGAGGGGAAGGCTTCGGGGAAGGGTTAGGGTTAGGGTTCCGGCTAGGGTTTGGGTTAGGGGTCGGGGAACATTTAGGGTCCAGGTGAGGGTACGACAACGGTTTAGGGGGAGCGTACGTGTGAGGTCGCAGGTTAGTGTGAGTGTACGGGTTAGGATTAGGGGACGGGTGAGGGGAAGGCTTCGGGGAAGGGTTAGGGTTAGGGTTCGGGCTAGTGTTAGGGTTAGTGGATAGGGACGGTTTAGGATCCAGGTGAGGGTACGACAATGGTTTAGGGGCAGCGTACGAGTGAGCGGCCTGGATAGTGTGAGCGTACGGGTTAGGATTAGGGGACGGGTGAGGGGAAGGCTTCGGGGTAGGGTTAGGGTTAGGGTTCGGGCTAGGGTTAGGTTTAGGGGACGGGGACGTTTTAGGGTCCAGGTAAGGGTACGACAACGATTTAGGTGGAGCGTACGTGTGAGGGCGCGGGTTAGTGTGAGCATACGGGTTAGGATTAGGGGACGGGTGAGGGGAAGGCTTTGGGGATGGGTTAGGGTTAGGGTTCGGGCTAGGGATAGGGTTAGGGGACGGGGACGGTTTAGGGTCCAGGTGAGGGTACGACAACGGTTTAGGGGGAGCGTACGTGTGAGGGCGCGGGTTAGTGTGAGCGTACGGGTTAGGATTAGGCGACGGGTGAGGAGAAGGCTTCGGGGAAGGGTTAGGTTTAGGGTTCGGCCTAGGGTTAGGGATAGGGGACGGGGACGGTTTAAGGTCCAGGTGA
Source organism: Leucopleurus acutus (assembly GCF_964270905.1). Lineage (NCBI taxonomy): Eukaryota > Metazoa > Chordata > Mammalia > Artiodactyla > Delphinidae > Leucopleurus > Leucopleurus acutus. The sequence continues at coordinate 163,355 of NW_028138998.1, forward strand.
GGGTAAGACAACACTTTCGGGGGAGCGTATGTGTGAGGGCACGTGTTAGTGTGAGCGTACGGGTTAGGATTAGGGGACGGGTGATGGGAAGGCTTCGGGGAAGGGTTAGTGTTAGGGTTCTGGCTAGGGTTAGGGTTAGGGGACGGGGACGGTTTAGGGTCCAGGTGAGGGTACGACAACGGTTTAGGGGGAGCGTACGTGTGAGCGGGCTGGATAGTGTGAGCGTACGGGTTAGGATTAGGGACGGGTGAGGGGAAGGCTTCGGGGAAGTGTTAGGGTTAGGGTTCGGGCTAGGGTTAGGGTTAGGGGACAGGGACGGTTTAGGGTCAAGGTGACGGTACGACAACGGTTTAGGGGGAGCGTACGTGTGAGGACGTGGGTTAGTGTGAGCGTACGGGTTAGGATTAGGGGACGGGTTATGGGAAGGCTTTGGGGAAGGTTTAGCGTTAGGGTTAGGGCTAGGGTTAGGGTTAGGGGACGGGGACGGTTTAGGGTCCAGGTGAGGGTACGACAATGGTTTAGGGGGAGCGTACGTGTGAGGGCGCGGGTTAGTGGGAGCGTTCGGGTTAGGATTAGGGGACGGGTGACGTGAAGGCTTTGGGGAAGGGTTAGGTTTAGGGTTCTGCCTAGGGTTAGGGTTAGGGGACGGGGACGGTTTAAGGTCCAGGTGAGTGTAAGACAACACATTAGGGGGAGCGTACGTGTGAGGACGCGTGTTAGTGTGAGCGTACGGGTTAGGATTAGGGGACGGGTGAGGGGAAGGCTTCGGGGAAGGTTTAGGTTTAGGGTTCGGGCTAGGGTTAGGGTTAGGGGACGGGGACGGTTTAGGGTCCAGGTGAGGGTACGACAACGGTTTAGGGGTACCTTTCGTGTGAGGGCGCAGGTTAGTGTGAGCGTACGGGTTAGGATTAGGGGACGGGTGAGGGGAAGGCTTCGGGGAAGGGTTAGGGTTAGGGTTCGGGCTAGGGTTAGGGTTACGGGACGGGGACAGTTTAGGGTACAGGTGAGGGTACCACAATGGTTTAGGGGGAGCGTACGTGCGAGGGCGCGGGTTAGTGTGAAAGTACAGGTTAGGATTAGGGGACGGGTTAGGAGAAGGCTTCGGGGAAGGGTGAGGGTTAGGGTTCAGGCTAGGGTTAGGGTTAGGGGACGAGGACGGTTTAGGGTCCAGGTGAGGGTACGACAACGGTTTAGGGGGCGCGTACGTGTGAGGGCGCGGGTTAGTGTGAGCGTACGGGTTAGGATTAGGGGACGGTTGAGGGGAAGGTTTCGGGGAAGAGTTAGGGTTAGCGTTTGGGCTAGGGTTAGGGGTAGGGGACGGGGACGGTTTAGGGTCTAGGTGAGGGTATGCCAGCGGTTTAGGGGTAGCGTACGTGTGAGGGCGCGGGTTAGTGTGAGCGAACGGGTTAGGATTAGGGGACGGGTGAGGGGAAGGCTTCGGGGAATGGTTAGGGATAGGGTTCGGGCTAGGGTTAGGGTTAGGGGACGGGGATGGTTTAGGGTCCAGGTGAGGGTACGACAACGGTTTAGGGGGAACGTACGTGTGAGGGCGCGTGATAGTGTGAGCGAACGGGTTAGGATTAGGGGAATGGTGAGGGGAAGGCTTCGGGGAAGGGTTAGGGATAGGGTTCTGGTTAGGGTTAGGGTTAGGGGACGGGGACGGTTTAGGGTCCAGGGGAGGGTACGACAACGGTTTAGGGGGAGCGTACATGTGAGGGCGCGGGTTAGTGTGAGCATACGGGTTAGGATTAAGGGACGGGTGAGGGGAAGGCTTCAGGGAAGGGTTAGGGTTAGGGTTCGGGTTAGGGTTAGGGGACGGGGACAGTTTAGGGTACAGGTGAGGGTACGACAATGGTTTAGGGGGAGCGTACATGTGAGGGCGCGGGTTAGTGTGAAAGTACAGGTTAGGATTAGGGGACTGGTGAGGAGAAGGCTTCGGGGAAGGGTGAGGGTTAGGGTTCAGGCTAGGGTTAGGGTTAGGGGACGGGGACGGTTTAGGCTCCAGCTGAGGGTACGACAACGGTTTAGGGGGAGCGTACGTGTGAGGGCGTGGGTTAGTGTGAGCGTACAGGTTAGGATTTGGGGACTGGTGAGCAGAAGGCTTTGGGGAAGTGTTAGGGTTAGGGTTCAGGCTAGGGTTAGGATTAGGGGACGGGGATGGTTTAGGGTCCAGATGAGGGTATTACAGCGGTTTAGGGGGAGCGTACGTGTGAGGGCGCAGGTCAGTGTGAGCATATGGGTTAGGATTAGAAGACGGGTGAGGGGAAGGCTTCGGGGAACGGTTAGGGATAGGGTTCGGGCTAGGGTTATGGTTAGGGTACGGGGACGGTTTAGGGTCCAGGTGAGGGTACGACAACGGTTTAGGGGGAGCGTACGTGTGAAGGCGCGGGTAAGTGTGAGCGTACGGGTTAGGATTAAGGGACGGGTGAGGGGAAAGCTTCGGGGAAGGGTTAGGGTTAGGGTTCGGGCTAGGGTTAGGGTTAGGTGACGGGGACGGTTTAAGGTCCAGGCGAGGGTACGACAACGGTTTATGGGGATCGTACGTGTGAGGGCACATGTTAGTGTGAGCGTACGGGTTAGGATTAGGGGACCGGTGAGGGAAAGGCTTCGGGAAAGTGTTAGGGTTAGGGTTCGGGCTAGGGTTAGGGTTAGGGGACGGGGTCGGTTTAGGGTCCAGGTGAGGGTACGACAACGGTTTAGGGGGAGTGTACGTGTGAGGGCGCGGGTTAGTGTGAGCGTACGGGTTAGGATTAGGGGATGGTTGAGGGGAAGGCTTCGGGGACGTGTTAGGGTTAGGGTTTCGGTAGTGTTAAGGTTAAGGGATGGGGACGGTTTAGGGTCCAAGTGAAGGTACGACAACGGTTTAGGGGGTGCGTACGTGTGAGGGCGTGGGTTAGTGTGAGCGTTCGGGTTAGGATTAGGGGACGGGTGAGGGGAAGGCTTCGGGGAAGGGTTAGGGTTAGGGTTCGGGCTAGGGTTAGGGTTACGGGATGGGGACGGTTTAGGGTCCAGGTGAGGGTACGACAACGCTTTAGGGTGAGTGTACGTGTGAGGGTGCGGGTTAGTGTGACCCTACGGGTTAGGAATAGGGGACGGGTGAGGGGAAGGCTTCGGGGAAGGGTTAGGGTGAGGGTTCGGGCTAGGGTGAGGGTTAGGGGACGGGGATGTATAGGGTCCAGGTGAGGGTACGACAACGGTTTAGGGGGAGCGTACGTGTCAGGGCGCGGGTTAGTGTGAAAGTACAGGTTAGGATTAGGGGACGGGTGAGGGGATGGTTTCGGGGAATGGTTAGGGATACAGTTCGGGCTAGGGTTAGGGTTAGGGGACGGGGATGGTTTAGGGTCCAGGTGAGGGTACGACAACGGTTTAGGGGGAGCATACGTGTGAGGGCGCGTGTTAGTGTGAGCGAACGGGTTAGGATTAGGGACGGGTGAGGGGAAGGCTTCGGGGAATGGTTAGGGATAGGGTTCGGGCTAGGGTTAGGGTTAGGGGACGGGGATGGTTTTGGGTCCAGGTGAGGGTACGACAATGATTTAGGGGGAGCGTACGTGTGAGGGCGCGTGTTAGTGTGAGCGAACGGGTTAGGATTAGGGGACGGGTGAGGGGAAGGCTTCGGGGAAGGGTTAGGGATAGGGTTCTGGTTAGGGTTAGGGTTAGGGGACGGGGACGGTTTAGGGTCCAGGTGAGGGTACGACAACGGTTTAGGGGGAGCGTACATGTGAGGGCACGGGTTAGTGTGAGCGTACGGGTTAGGATTAGGGGACGGGTTAGGGGAAGGCTTTGGGGAAATGTTAGGGTTAGAGTTCGGGCTAGGGTTAGGGTTAGGGGACGGGGACGGTTTAGGGTCCAGGTGAGGGTACGACAACGCTTTAGGGGGAGAGTACGTGTGAGGGCGTGGTTTAGTGTGAGCGTACGGGTTAGGATTTGGGGACGGGTGAGGAGAAGATTTCGGGGAAGGGTTAGGGTTAGGGTTCGGGCTAGGTTTAGGGTTAGAGGACGGGGACGGTTTAGGGTCCAGGTGAGGGTACGACAACGGTTTAGGGGGAGCGTACGTGTGAGGGCACGGGTTAGTGTGAGCGTACGGGTTAGGATTAGGGGTCGGTTGAGGGGAAGGTTTCGGGGAAGAGTCAGGGTGAGCGTTTTGGCTAGGGTTAGGGGTAGGGGACGGGGACGGTTTTGGGTCGAGGTGAGGGTACGACAATGGTTTAGGGGGATCGTACGTGTGAGGGCGCGGGTCAGTGTGAGCGTATGGTTTAGGATTAGGGGACGGGTGACGGGAAGGGTTAGGGTTAGTGTTCGCACTAGGGTTAGTGTTAGGTGACGGGGAGGGTTTAGGGTCCAGGTGAGGGTACGACAATGCTTTAGGGTGAGCGTACGTGTGAGGGCGTGGGTTAGTGTGAGCCTACGAGTAAGGATTAGGGGACGGGTGAGGGGAAGGCTTCGGGGAAGGGTTAGGGTTAGGGTTCGGGCTAGGGTTAGGGTTAGGGGACGGGGATGTATAGGGTCCAGGTGAGGGTACGACAACGGTTTAGGGGGAGCGTACGTGTGAGGCGCGGGTTAGTGTGAGCGTACGGGTTAGGATTAGGGGACGGGTGAGGGGAAGGTTTAGGGTTAGGGTTCGGGCTAGGGATAGTGTTAGGGCACGGGGACGGTTTAGGGTCCAGGTGAGGGTACGACAACGGTTTAGGGGGAGCGTACGTGTGAGGGCGTGGGTTAGTGTGAGCGTACGGGTTAGGATTAGTGGACGGGTGTCGGGAAGGCTTCAGAGAAGGGTTAGTGTTATCTTTCGGGCTAGGGTTAGGGTTATGGGACGGGGACGGTTTAGGATCCAGATGAGGGAACGACAACGGTTTAGGGGGAGCGTACGTGTGAGGACGCGGGTTAGTGTGAGCGTACGGGTTAGGATTAGGGGACGGGTGAGGGGAAGGCTTCGGGGAAGGGTTAGGGTTAGGGTTCGGGCTAGGGTTAGGGTTAGGGGTTGGGGACGGTTTAGGGTCCATGTGAGGGTACGACAACGGTTTAGGGGCAGCGTACGTGTGAGGGCGCGTGTTAGTGTGAGCGTACGGGTTAGGATTAGGGGACGGGTGAGGGGAAGGCTTCAGGGATGTGTTAGGGATAGGGTTCGGGCTAGGGTTAGGGTTAGGGGACGGGGACGGTTTAGGGTCCAGGTGAGGGTAAGACAACGGTTTAGGGGTAGCGTACGTGTGAGGGCACGGGTTAGTGTTATCGTACGGGTTAGGATTAGGGGACGGGTGAGGGGAAGGCTTCGGGGAAGGGTTAGGGTTACGGTTCGGGCTAGGGTTAGGGTTAGGGGACGGGGACGGTTTAGGGTCCAGGTGAGGGTACGACCATGGTTTAGGGGGAGGTAACGTGTGACGGCGCGGGTTAGTGTGAGCTTACTTGTTAGGATTAGGGGACGGGTGAGGGGAAGGCTTCGGAAAAGTTTTATGGATAGGGTTTGGGCTAGGGTTAGGGTTAGGGGATGGAGGCGGTTTAGGGTCCAGGTGAGGGTAGGACAACGCTTTAAGGGTTAGGGTTAGGGTTCGGCTAGGGTTAGGTTTAGAGGACGGGGACGGTTTAGGGTCCAGGTGAGGGTACTAGAACGCTTTAGGGGAAGCGTACGTGTGAGGGCGTGGGTTAGTGTGAGCGTTCGGGTTAGGATTAGGGGACGGGTGAGGGGAAGGCTTCGGGGAAGGGTTAGGGTTACGGTTCGGGCTAGGGTTAGGGTTAGGGGACGGGGACGGTTTCGTGTCCAGTTGTGGGTACGACAGCGGTTTAGGGGGAGCGTACGTGTGAGGGCGCGGGTTAGTGTGAGCTTACGGGTTAGGATTAGGGGATGGGTGAACCGAAGGCTTCGGGGAATGGTTATGGATAGGGTTCGGGCTAGGGTTAGGTTTAGGGGACGGGGACGGTTTAGGGTCCAGGTGAGGGTACGACAAAGGTTTAGGGGGAGCGTACGTGTGAGGGCGTGGGTTAGTGGGAGCGTTCGGGTTAGGATTAGGGGACGGGTGACGGGAAGGCTTTCGGGAAGGGTTAGGGTTAGGGTTCGGGCTAGGGTTAGGGTTAGGGGACGGGGATGGTTTAGGGTCCAGGTGAGGGTACGACAACGGTTTAGTGGGAGCGTACGTGTGAGGGCGCGGGTTAGTGTGAGCGTACGGGTTAGGATTAGGGGACGTGTGAGGGGAAGGCTTCAGGGAAGGGTTAGGGTTAGGGTTCGGCCTAGGGTTAGTGTTATGGGACGGGGACGGTTTAGGGTCCAGGTGAGGGTACGACCATGGTTTAGGGGGAGCGTACGTGTGAGGGCACGGTTTAGTGTGAGCGTACTGGTTAGGATTAGGGGACGGGTGAGGGGAAGGCTTCGGGGAAGGGTTAGGGTTAGGGTTCGTGCTAGGGTTAGGGTTAGGGGACGGGGACGGTTTAGGGTCCAGCTGAGGGTACGACAGCGGTTTAGGGGGAGCGTACGTGTGAGGGCGTGGGTTAGTGTGAACTTACGGGTTAGGATTAATGGGACGGGTAAGGGGAAGGCTTCGGGGAAGGGTTAGGGTTAGGGTTCGGGCTAGGGTTAGGGTTAGGGACGGGGACGGTTTAGGGTCCAGGTGAGGGTACGACAACGCTTTAGGGGGAGTGTACATGTGAGGGCACGGGTTAGTGTGAGCGTACAGGTTAGGAGTAGGGGACGGGAGAGGGGAAGGCTTCGGTGAAGGGTTAGGGTTTGGGTTCCGGCTAGGGTTAGGGTTAGGGGACGGGGACGGTTTAGGGTCCAGGTGAGGGTACGACAACGCTTTAGGGGGAGTGTACATGTGAGGGCGCGGGTTAGTGTGAGCGTACGGGTTAGGATTAGGGGACGGGTGAGGGGAAGGCTTCGGGGAAGGGTTAGGGTTAGGGTTCGGGCTAGGGTTAGGGTTAGGGGACGGGGACGGTTTAGGGTCCAGGTGAGGGTACGACAACGCTTTAGGGGGAGCAAATGTGTGAGGGTGCGGGTTAGTATGAGCGTACGGGTTAGGATTAGGGGACAGGTGAGGGGAAGGCTTCGTGGAAAGGTTAGGGTTAGGGTTCGGGCTAGGGTTAGGGTTAGGGGACGGGGACGATTTACGGTCCAGGTGAGGGTACGACAACGGTTAAGGGGGAGCGTACGTGTGAGGGCGCGGGTTAGTGTGAGCGTACGGGTTAGGATTAGGGGACGGGTGAGGGGAAGGCTTCGGGGAAGGGTTAGCTTTAGGGTTCGGGCTAGGGTTACGGTTAGGGGACGGGGACGGTTTAGGGTCCAGGTGAGGGTACGACAACGCTTTAGGGGGAGCATACATGTGAGGTCCTGGGTTAGTGTGAGCGTACGGGTTAGGATTAGGGGACGGGTGAGAGGAAGGCTTCGGGGAAGTGTTAGGGTTAGGATTTGGGCTAGGTTTAGGGTTAGGGTACGGGAACGGTTTAGGTTCCAGGTGAGGGTACGACAACGCTTTAGGGGGAGCGTACTTTTGAGGGCGCGGGTTAGTGTGAGCGTACGGGTTAGGATTAGGGGACGGGTGAGGGGAAGGCTTCGGGGAATGGTTAGGGTTAGGGTTCGGGCTAGGGTTAGGGTTAGGGGACGTGGACGGTTTAGGGTCCAGGAGAGGGTACGACAGTGGTTTAGGGGGAGCGTACGTGTGAGGGCGTGGGTTAGTGTGAGCGTACTGGTTAGGATTAGGGGACGGGTGAGGGGAAGGCTTCGGGGAAGTGTTAGGGTTAGGGTTCGGGCTAGGGTTAGGGTTAGGGGACGGGGACGGTTTAGGGTCCAGGTGAGGGTACGACAATGGTTTACAGGGAGCGTACGTGTGAGGGCGCGGGTTAGTGTGAGCGTATGGGTTAGGATTAGGGGACGGGTGAGGGGAAGGCTTCGGGGAAGGGTTAGGGTTAGGGTTCGGGCTAGGGTTAGAGTTAGGGGATGGGGACGGTTTAGGATCCAGGTGAGGGTACGACAACAGTTTAGGGGGAGCGTACGTGTGAGGGCGCGTGTTAGTGTGAGCGTACGGGTTAGGATTAGGGGACGGGTGAGGGGAAGGCTTCGGGGAAGTTTTAGGGTTAGGGTTCAGGCTAGGGTTAGGGTTAGGGGACAGGGATGGTTTAGGGTCCAGGTGAGGGTACGACAACGGTTTAGGGGGAGCGTACGTGTGAGGGCGCGGGTTAGTGTGAGCGTACGGGTTAGGATTAGGGGACGGGTGAGGGGAAGGCTTCGGGGAAGTGTTAGGGTTAGGGTTCGGGCTAGGTTTAGTGTTAGGGGACGGGGACGGTTTAGGGTCCAGGTGAGGGCACGACAAAGCTTTAGGTGGAGCGTACGTGTGAGGGCGTGGGTTAGTGTTAGCGTACAGGTTAGTATTAGGGGACGGGTGAGGGGAAGGCTTCGGGGAAGGGTTAGGGTTAGGGTTCGGGCTAGGGTTAGGGTTAGGGGAAGGGGACGGTTTAGGGTCCAGGTGAGGGTATGACAACGGTTTAGGGGGAGAATACGTGTGAGGGCGCGGGTTAGTGTGACCGTACGGGTTAGGGTTAGGGGACGGGTGAGGGGAAGGCTTCGGGGAAGTGTTAGGGTTGGGGTTCTGGCTAGGGTTAGGGTTAGGGGACGGGGACGGTTTAGGGTCCAGGTGAGGGTACGACAACCGTTTATGGGGAGCGTACGTGTGAGGGCGCATGTTAGGGTGAGCGTACGGGTTAGGATTAGGGGACGGGTGAGGGGAAGGCTTCGGGGAAGGGTTAGGGTTAGCGTTCGGGCTAGGGTTAGGGTTAGGGGACGGGGACGGTTTAGGGTCCAGGTGAGGGTACGACAACAATTTAGGGTGAGCGTACGTGTGAGGGCGCGGGTTAGTGTGAGCGTACGGGTTAGGATTAGGGGACGGGTGAGGGGAAGGCTTCGGGGAAGGGTTAGGGGTACGGTTCGGGCTAGGGTTAGGGTTAAGGGACGGGGACGGTTTAGGGTCCAGCTGAGTGTACGACCATGGTTTAGGGGGAGCTAACGTGTGAGGGCATGGGTTAGTGTGAGCGTACGGGTTACGATTAGGGGACGGTTGAGGGGAAGGCTTCGGGGAACGGTTAGGGTTAGGGTTCGGGCTAGGATTAGGGTAGGGGACGGAGGCGGTTTAGGGTCCAGGTGAGGGTAGGACAACGCTTTAGGGGGAGCGTATGTGTGAGGGCGCGGGTTAGTGTGAGCGTATGGGTTAGGATTAGGGGACGGGTGAGGAGAAGGCTTCGGGGAAGGGTTAGGGTTAGGGTTCGGGCTAGGGTTAGGGTTAGGGGACGGAGACGGTTTAGTGTCCAGGTGAGGGTACGACAACGGTTTAGGGGGAGAGTACGTGTGAGGGCGTGGGTTAGTGTGAGAGTACGGGTTAGGATTAGGGGACGGGTGAGGGGAAGGCTTCCGGGAAGGGTTAGGGTTAGGGTTCGGCTAGGGTTAGGGTTAGAGGACGGGGACGGTTTAGGGTCCAGGTGAGGGTACGAGAACGCTTTAGGGGGAGCGTACGTGTGAGCGCGCGGGTTAGTGTGAGCGTACGTGTTAGGATTAGGGGACGGGTGAGGGGAAGGCTTCGGGGAAGGGTTAGGGTTAGGGTTCGGGCTAGGGTTAGGGTTAGGGGACGGGGACGGTTTCGTGTCCAGTTGAGGGTACGACAGCGGTTTAGGGGGAGCGTACGTGTGAGGGCGCGGGCTAGTGTGAAAGTACAGGGTAGGATTAGGGGACGGGTGAGGAGAAGGCTTCGGGAAAGGGTGAGGGTTAGGGTTCAGGCTAGGGTTAGGGTTAGGGGACGGGGACGGTTTAGAGTCCAGCTGAGGGTACGACAACGGTTTAGGGGGAGTGTACGTGTGAGGGCGTGGGTTAGTGTGAGCGTACGGGTTAGGATTAGGGGACGGTTGAGGGGAAGGTTTCGGGGAAGAGTCAGGGTTAGCGTTTGGGCTAGGGTTAGGGGTAGGAGACGGGGACGGTTTAGGGTCCAGGTGAGGGTACGTCAGCGGTTTTGGGGGAGCGTACGTGTGAGGGCGCGGGTTAGTGTGAGCGTACGGGTTAGGATTAGGGGACGGGTGAGGGGAAGGCTTCGGGGAATGGTTAGGGATAGGGTTCGGGCTAGGGTTAGGGTTAGGGGACGGGAATGGTTTAGAGACCAGGTGAGTGTACGACAACGGTTTAGGGGGAGCGTACGTGTGAGGGCACGGGTTAGTGTGAGCGAACGGGTTAGGATTAGGGGACGGGTGAGGGGAAGGCTTCGGGGAAAGGTTAGGGTTCGGGTTCTGGCTAGGGTTAGGGTTAGGGGATGGGGATGGTTTAGGGTCCAGGTGAGGGTACGACAACGCTATAGGGGGAGCGTACGTGGGAGGGCGCGGGTTAGTGTGAGCGTACCGGTTAGGATTAGGGGACGGGTGAGGGGAAGGCTTCGGGGAAGTGTTAGGGTTAGGGTTCGGGCTAGGGTTAAGGTTAGGGGACGGGGATGGTTTCGGGTCCAATTGAGGGTACGACAGCGGTTTAGGGGGAGCGTACGTGTGAGGGCGCGGGTTAGTGTGAGCGTACGGGTTAGGATTAGGAAACGGGTGAGGGGAAGATTTCGGGGAAATGTCAGGGTTAGGGTTCGGGCTAGGGTTAGTGTTAGGGGACGTGGACAGTGTAGGGTCCAGGTAAGGGTACGACAACGGATTAGGGGGAGCGTACATGTGAGGGTGCAGGTTAGTGTGAGCGTATGGGTTAGGATTAGGGGACGGGTGAGGGGAAGGCTTCGGGGAATTCTTAGGGTTAGGGTTCGGGCTACGGTTAGGGTTAGGGGACGGGGACGGTTTAGGGTCCAGGTGAGGGTACGACAATGGTTTAGGTGGAGCGAATGTGTGAGGGCGTGGGTAGTGTGCTGGTACGGGTTAGGATTAGGTGACGGGTGACGTGAAGGCTTCGGGGAAGGGTTAGGGTTAGGGTTCGGGCTAGGGTTAGGGTTAGGGGACGGGGACGTTTAGGGTCCAGGTGAGGGTACGACAACGGTTGAGGGGGAGCGTACGTGTGAGTGCGTGGGTTAGTGTCAGCGTATGGGTTAGGATTAGGGGAGGTTGAGGGGAATGCTTCAGGGAAAGGTTAGGGTTAGGGTTCGTGCTAGGGTTAGGGTTAGGGGACGGGGACGTTTTAGGGTCCAGGTGAGGGTACGACAACGCTTTAGGGGGAGCGTACGTGTGAGGGCGCGGGTTAGTGTGAGCATACGTGTTAGGATTAGGGGACGGGTGAGGGGAAGGCTTCGGAAAAGGGTTATGGATAGGGTTTGGGCTAGGGTTAGGGTTAGGGGACGGGGACGGTTTCGGGTCCAGTTGAGGGTACGACAGCGGTTTAGGGGGAGTGTACGTGTGAGGGCACGGGTTAGTGTGAGCGTACGGGTTAGGATTAGGGGACGGGTGAGGGGAAGGCTTCGGAAAAGGGTTATGGATAGGGTTTGGGCTAGGGTTAGGGTTAGGGGACGGGGACAGTTTAGGGTCCAGGTGAGGGTACGACAACGGTTTAGGGGGAGCGTACGTGTGAGGGCGCGGGTTAGTGTGAGCATACGGGTTAGGATTAGGGGATGGGTGAGGGGAAGGCTTCGGGGAAGGGTTAGTGTTAGGGTTCGGGCTAGGGTTAGGGTTAGGGGACGGGGACGGTTTAATGTCCAGGTGAAGGTACGACAACGGTTTAGGGGGAGCGTACGTGTGAGGCCGTGGGTTATGTGAGCATATGGGTTAGGATTAGGATACGGGTGAGGTGAAGGCTTCGGGGAAGGGTTAGGGTTAGGGTTCGGGCTAGGGTTAGGGTTAGGGAACGGGGACGGTTTAGGGTCCAGGTGAGGGTACGACAACGGTTTAGGGGGACCGTTCGTGTGAGGGCGCGGGTTAGTGTGAGCGTACGCGTTAGGATTAGGGGATGGGTGAGGGGAAGGCTTCGGGGAAGTGTTAGGGTTAGTGTTCGGGCTAGGGTTAGGGTTAGGGGACGGAGACGGTTTAGGGTCCAGGTGGGGGTACGACAACGGTTGAGGGGGAGCGTACGTGTGAGCGCCTGGGTTAGTGTCAGCGTATGGCTTAGGATTAGGGGACGGTTGAGGGGAATGCTTCGGGGAAAGGTAAGGGTTAGGGTTCGGGCTAGTGTTAGGGTTAAGGTACGGGGACGGTTTAGGGTTCAGGTGAGGGTACGACCACGGTTTAGGGGGAGCGTACGTGTGAGGGCGTGGGTTAGTGTGAGCATACGGGTTAGGATTAGGGGACGGGTGAGGGGAAGGTTTCGGAGAAGTGCTAGTGTTAGGGTTCGGGCTAGGGTTAGCGTTAGGGGACAGGGACGGTTTAGGATCCATGTGAGGGTACAACAACTGTTTTGGGGGAGCGTACGTGTGAGGGCGCAGGTTAGTGTGAGCGTACGTTTTAGGATTAGGGGACGGGTGAGGGGAAGGCTTCGGGGAAGGGTTAATGTTAGGGTTCGGGCTAGGGTTTGGGTTAGGGGTCGGGGACCATTTAGGGTCCCGGTGAGGGTACGACAATGGTTTAGGGGGAGCGTACGTGTGAGGGAGCAGGTTAGTGTGAGTCTACGGGTTAGGATTAGGGGACGGATGAGGGGAAGGCTTCGGGGAAGTTTTAGGGTTAGGGTTCGGGATAGGGTTAGGGTTAGGGGACAGGGATGGTTTCGGGTCCAGGTGAGGGTACGACAACGGTTTAGGGGGAGCGTACGTGTGAGGGCGCGGGTTAGTGTGAGCGTACGGGTTAGGATTAGGGGACGGGTGAGGGGAAGGCTTCGGGGAATGGTTAGGGTTAGGTTTCGGGATAGGGTTAGGGTTAGGGGACGGGGACGGTTTCAGGTCCAGTTGATGGTACGACAGCGGTTTAGGGGGAGTGTAGGTGTGAGGGCACGGGTTTGTGTGAGCGTACAGGTTAGGATTAGGGGACGGGTGAGGGGAAGGCTTCGGAAAAGGGTTATGAATAGAGTTTGGGCTAGGGTTAGGGTTAGGGGACGGGGACGGTTTAGGGTCCAGGTGAGGGTACGACAACGGGTTAGGGGGAGCGTTCGTGTGAGGGCGCGGGTTAGTGTGAGCGTACGGGTTAGGATTAGGGGACGGCTGAGGGTAAGGCTTTGGGGAATGGTTAGGGATAGAGTTCGGGCTAGGGTTAGGGTTAGGGGACGGGGATGGTTTAGGGTCCAGGTGAGGGTACGACAACGGTTTAGGGGGAGCGTACGTGTGCGGGCGCGTGTTAGTGTGAGCGAACGGGTTAGGATTAGGGGACGGGTGAGGGGAAGGCTTCAGGGAAGGGTTAGGGATAGGGTTCTGGTTAGGGTTAGGTTTAGGGGACAGGGACGGTTTAGGGTCCAGGTGAGGGTACGACAACGGTTTAGGGGTAGCGTATGTGTGAGGGCGCGGGTTAGTGTGAGCGTACGGGTTAGGATTAGGGGACGGGTGAGGGGAAGGCTTCAGGGAAGGGTTAGGGTTATGGTTCGGGCTACGGTTAGGGTTAGGGGACGGGGACAGTTTAGGGTACAGGTGAGGGTACGACAATGGTTTAGGGGGATCATACATGTGAGGGCGCGGGTTAGTGTGAAAGTACAGGTTAGGATTAGGGGACGGGTGAGTAGAAGGCTTCGGGGAAGGGTGAGGGTTAGGGTTCAGGCTAGGGTTAGTGTTAGGGGACGGGGACGGTTTAGGGTCCAGCTGAGGGTACGACAACGGTTTAGGGGGAGCGTACGTGTGAGGGCGTGGGTTAGTGTGAGCGTACGGGTTAGGATTAGGGGACGGTTGAGGGGAAGGTTTCGGGGAAGAGTCAGCGTTAGCGTTTGGGCTAGGGTTAGTGTTAGGGGATGGGGACGGTTTAGGGTCCAGGTGAGGGTACGTCAGCGGTTTTGGGGGAGCGTACGTCTGAGGGCGCGGTTTAGTGTGAGCGTACGGGTTAGGATTAGGGGACGGGTGAGGGGAAGGCTTCGGGGAATGGTTAGGGATAGGGTTCGGGCTAGGGTTAGGGTTCGGGGACGGGGATGGTTTAGGGTCCAGGTGAGTGTACGACAACGGTTTAGGGGGAGCGTACGTGTGAGGGCGCGGGTTAGTGTGAGCAAACGGGTTAGGATAAGGGGACGTGTGAGGGGAAGGCTTCGGGGAAAGGTTAGGGTTCGGGTTCTGGCTAGGGTTAGGGTTAGGGGATGGGGATGGTTTAGGGTCCAAGTGAGGGTACGACAACGCTATAGGGGGAGCGTACGTGGGAGAACTTGGGTTAGTGTGAGCGTACCGGTTAGGATTAGGGGACGGGTGAGGAGAAGGCTTCGGGGAAGTGTTAGGGTTAGGGTTCGGACTAGGGTTAGGGTTAGGGGACGGGGATGGTTTCGGGTCCAATTGAGGGTACGACAGCGGTTTAGGGGGAGCGTACATGTGAGGGCGCTGGTTAGTGTGAGCGTACGGGTTAGGATTAGGGGACGGGTGAGGGGAAGATTTCGGGGAAGTGTCAGGTTTACGGTTCGGGCTAGGGTTAGGGTTAGGGGACGTGGACGGTGTAGGGTCCAGGTAAGGGTACGACAACGGATTAGGGGGAGCGTACATGTGAGGGTGCAGGTTAGTGTGAGCGTACGGGTTAGGATTAGGGGACGGGTGAGGGGAAGGCTTCGGGGAAGTGTTAGTGTTAGGGTTCGGGCTACGGTTAGGGTTAGGGGACGGGGACGGTTTAGGGTCCAGGTGAGGGTACGACAGCGGTTTAGGGGGAGCGTACGTGTAAGGGCGCGGGTTAGTTTGAGCGTACGGGTTAAGATTAGGGGACGGGTGAGGGGAAGGTTTCGGGGAAGGTTTAGGGATAGGGTTCGGGCTAGGGTTAGGGTTAGGGGACGGGGACGGTTTAGGGTCCAGGTGAGGGTACGACAATGGTTTAGGTGGAGCGAATGTGTGAGGGCGTGGGTAGTATGATGCTACGGGTTAGGATTAGGAGACGGGTGACGTGAAGGCTTCGGGGAAGGGTTAGGGTTAGGGTTCGGGTTAGGGTTAGGAGACGGGGACGGTAGAGGGTCCAGGTGAGGGTACGACAACGATTTAGGGGGAGCGTACGTGTGAGGGCGTGGGTTAGTGTGAGCATACGGGTTAGGATTAGGGGACGGGTGAGGGGAAGGCTTTGGGGAAGGGTTAGGGTTAGGGTTCGGGCTAGGGATAGGGTTAGGGGACAGGGACGGTTTAGGGTCCAGGTGAGGGTACGACAACGGTTTAGGGGGAGCGTACGTGTGAGGGTGCCGGTTAGTGTGAGCGTACGGGTTAGGATTAGGGTACGAGTTAGGGGAAGGCTTTCGGGAAGGGTTAGGTTTAGGGTTCGGCCTAGGGTTAGGGTTAGGGGACGGGGACGGTTTAAGGTCCAGGTGAGTGTAAGACAACACATTAGGGGGAGCGTACGTGTGAGGACGCGTGTTAGTGTGAGCGTACGGGTTAGGATTAGGGGACGGGTGAGGGGAAGGCTTCGGGGAAGGTTTAGGGTTAGGGTTCGGGCTAGGGTTAGGGTTAGGGGACGGGGACGGTTTAGGGTCCAGGTGAGAGTACGACAACGGTTTAGGGGTACCGTTCATGTGAGGGCGCAGGTTAGTGTGAGCGTACGGGTTAGTATTAGGGGACGGGTGAGGGGAAGGCTTCGGGGAAGGGTTAGGGTTAGGGTTCGGGCTAGGGTTAGGGTTAGGGGACGGGGACAGTTTAGGGTACAGGTGAGGGTACGACAATGGTTTAGGGGGAGCGTACGTGCGAGGGCGCGGGTTAGTGTGAAAGTACAGGTTAGGATTAGGGGAGGGGTGAGGAGAAGGCTTCGGGGAAGGGTGAGGGTTAGGGTTCAGGCTAGGGTTAGGGTTAGGGGATGGGGACGGTTTAGGGTCCAGGTGAGGGTACGACAACGCTATACGGTGATCGTACGTGTGAGGGCACGGGTTAGTGTGAGCGTACCGGTTAGGATTAGGGGACGTGTGAGGGGAAGCCTTTGGGGAAGGGTTAGGGTTAGGGTTCGGGCTAGGGTTAGGGTTAGGGGACGGGGACGGTTTAGGGTCCAGGTGAGGGTACGACAACGGTTTAGGGGTACCGTTCGTGTGAGGGCGCAGGTTAGTGTGAGCGTACGGGTTAGTATTAGGGGACGGGTGAGGGGAAGGCTTCGGGGAAGGGTTAGGGTTAGGGTTCGGGCTAGGGTTAGGTTTAGGGGACGGGGACAGTTTAGGGTACAGGTGAGGGTACGACAATGGTTTAGGGGGAGCGTACATGCGAGGGCGCGGGTTAGTGTGAAAGTACAGGTTAAGATTAGGGAACGGGTGAGGAGAAGGCTTCGGGGAAGGGTGAGGGTTAGGTTTCAGGCTAGGGTTAGGGTTAGGGGACGAGGACGGTTTAGGGTCCAGGTGAGGGTACGACAACGGTTTAGGGGGCGCGTACGTGTGAGGGCGCGGGTTAGTGTGAGCGTACGGGTTAGGATTAGGGGACGGTTGAGGGGAAGGTTTCGGGGAAGAGTTAGGGTTAGCGTTTGGGCTAGGGTTAGGGGTAGGGGACGGGGACGGTTTAGGGTCTAGGTGAGGTTACGCCAGCGGTTTAGGGGTAGCGTACGTGTGAGGGCGCGGGTTAGTGTGAGCGTACGGGTTAGGATTAGGGGACGGGTGAGGGGAAGGCTTCGGGGAATGGTTAGGGATAGGGTTCGGGCTAGGGTTAGGGTTAGGGGACGGGGATGGTTTAGGGTCCAGGTGAGGGTACGACAACGGTTTAGGGGGAACGTACGTGTGAGGGCGCGTGTTAGTGTGAGCGATCGGGTTAGGATTAGGGGACGGGTGAGGGGAAGGCTTCGGGGAAGGGTTAGGGATAGGGTTCTGGTTAGGGTTAGGGTTAGGGGACAGGGACGGTTTAGGGTTCAGGTGAGGGTACGACAACGGTTTAGGGGGAGAGTACGTGTGAGGGCGCGGGTTAGTGTGAAAGTACAGGTTAGGATTAGGGGACGGGTGAGGGGAAGGCTTCGGGGAAGGGTTAGGGATAGGGTTCTGGTTAGGGTTAGGGTTAGGGGACAGGGACGGTTTAGGGTCCAGCTGAGGGTACGACAACGGTTTAGGGGGAGCGTACGTGTGAGGGCGTGGGTTAGTGTGAGCGTACGGGTTAGGATTAGGGGACGGTTGAGGGTAAGGTTTCGGGGAAGAGTCAGCGTTAGCGTTTGGGCTAGGGTTAGTGTTAGGGGACGGGGACGGTTTAGGGTCCAGGTGAGGGTACGTCAGCGGTTTTGGGGGAGAGTACGTCTGAGGGCGCGGTTTAGTGTGAGCGTACGGGTTAGGATTAGGAGACGGGTGAGGGGAAGGCTTCGGGGAATGGTTAGGGATAGGGTTCGGGCTAGGGTTAGGGTTAGGGGAAGGGGATGGTTTAGGGTCCAGGTGAGTGTACGACAACGGTTTAGGGGGAGCATACGTGTGAGGGCGCGGGTTAGTGTGAGCAAACGGGTTAGGATTAGGGGACGTGTGAGGGGAAGGCTTCGGGGAAAGGTTAGGGTTCGGGTTCTGGCTAGGGTTAGGGTTAGGGGATGGGGATGGTTTAGGGTCCAGGTGAGGGTACGACAACGCTATAGGGGGAGCGTACGTGGGAGAACGTGGGTTAGTGTGAGCGTACCGGTTAGGATTAGGGGACGGGTGAGGAGAAGGCTTCGGGGAAGTGTTAGGGTTAGGGTTCGGGCTAGCGTTAGGGTTAGGGGACGGGGATGGTTTCGGGTCCAATTGAGGGTACGACAGCGGTTTAGGGGGAGCGTACATGTGAGGGCGCTGGTTAGTGTGAGCGTACGGGTTAGGATTAGGGGACGGGTGAGGGGAAGATTTCGGGGAAGTGTCAGGTTTACGGTTCGGGCTAGGGTTAGGGTTAGGGGACGTGGACGGTGTAGGGTCCAGGTAAGGGTACGACAACGGATTAGGGGGAGCGTACATGTGAGGGTGCAGGTTAGTGTGAGCGTACGGGTTAGGATTAGGGGACGGGTGAGGGGAAGGCTTCGGGGAAGTGTTAGTGTTAGGGTTCGGGCTACGGTTAGGGTTAGGGGACGGGGACGGTTTAGGGTCCAGGTGAGGGTACGACAGCGGTTTAGGGGGAGCGTACGTGTAAGGGCGCGGGTTAGTTTGAGCGTACGGGTTAAGATTAGGGGACGGGTGAGGGGAAGGTTTCGGGGAAGGTTTAGGGATAGGGTTCGGGCTAGGGTTACGGTTAGGGGACGGGGACGGTTTAGGGTCCAGGTGAGGGTACGACAATGGTTTAGGTGGAGCGAATGTGTGAGGGCGTGGGTAGTATGATGCTACGGGTTAGGATTAGGAGACGGGTGACGTGAAGGCTTCGGGGAAGGGTTAGGGTTAGGGTTCGGGTTAGGGTTAGGAGACGGGGACGGTAGAGGGTCCAGGTGAGGGTACGACAACGATTTAGGGGGAGCGTACGTGTGAGGGCGCGGGTTAGTGTGAGCATACGGGTTAGGATTAGGGGACGGGTGAGGGGAAGGCTTTGGGGAAGGGTTAGGGTTAGGGTTCGGGCTAGGGATAGGGTTAGGGGACAGGGACGGTTTAGGGTCCAGGTGAGGGTACGACAACGGTTTAGGGGGAGCGTACGTGTGAGGGTGCCGGTTAGTGTGAGCGTACGGGTTAGGATTAGGGTACGAGTTAGGGGAAGGCTTTCGGGAAGGGTTAGGTTTAGGGTTCGGCCTAGGGTTAGGGTTAGGGGACGGGGACGGTTTAAGGTCCAGGTGAGTGTAAGACAACACATTAGGGGGAGCGTACGTGTGAGGACGCGTGTTAGTGTGAGCGTACGGGTTAGGATTAGGGGACGGGTGAGGGGAAGGCTTCGGGGAAGGTTTAGGGTTAGGGTTCGGGCTAGGGTTAGGGTTAGGGGACGGGGACGGTTTAGGGTCCAGGTGAGAGTACGACAACGGTTTAGGGGTACCGTTCATGTGAGGGCGCAGGTTAGTGTGAGCGTACGGGTTAGTATTAGGGGACGGGTGAGGGGAAGGCTTCGGGGAAGGGTTAGGGTTAGGGTTCGGGCTAGGGTTAGGGTTAGGGGACGGGGACAGTTTAGGGTACAGGTGAGGGTATGACAATGGTTTAGGGGGAGCGTACGTGCGAGGGCGCGGGTTAGTGTGAAAGTACAGGTTAGGATTAGGGGAGGGGTGAGGAGAAGGCTTCGGGGAAGGGTGAGGGTTAGGGTTCAGGCTAGGGTTAGGGTTAGGGGATGGGGACGGTTTAGGGTCCAGGTGAGGGTACGACAACGCTATACGGTGATCGTACGTGTGAGGGCACGGGTTAGTGTGAGCGTACCGGTTAGGATTAGGGGACGTGTGAGGGGAAGCCTTTGGGGAAGGGTTAGGGTTAGGGTTCGGGCTAGGGTTAGGGTTAGGGGACGGGGACGGTTTAGGGTCCAGGTGAGGGTACGACAACGGTTTAGGGGTACCGTTCGTGTGAGGGCGCAGGTTAGTGTGAGCGTACGGGTTAGTATTAGGGGACGGGTGAGGGGAAGGCTTCGGGGAAGGGTTAGGGTTAGGGTTCGGGCTAGGGTTAGGTTTAGGGGACGGGGACAGTTTAGGGTACAGGTGAGGGTACGACAATGGTTTAGGGGGAGCGTACATGTGAGGGCGCGGGTTAGTGTGAAAGTACAGGTTAAGATTAGGGAACGGGTGAGGAGAAGGCTTCGGGGAAGGGTGAGGGTTAGGGTTCAGGCTAGGGTTAGGGTTAGGGGACGAGGACGGTTTAGGGTCCAGGTGAGGGTACGACAACGGTTTAGGGGGCGCGTACGTGTGAGGGCGCGGGTTAGTGTGAGCGTACGGGTTAGGATTAGGGGACGGTTGAGGGGAAGGTTTCGGGGAAGAGTTAGGGTTAGCGTTTGGGCTAGGGTTAGGGGTAGGGGACGGGGACGGTTTAGGGTCTAGGTGAGGGTACGCCAGCGGTTTAGGGGTAGCGTACGTGTGAGGGCGCGGGTTAGTGTGAGCGTACGGGTTAGGATTAGGGGACGGGTGAGGGGAAGGCTTCGGGGAATGGTTAGGGATAGGGTTCGGGCTAGGGTTAGGGTTAGGGGACGGGGATGGTTTAGGGTCCAGGTGAGGGTACGACAACGGTTTAGGGGGAACGTACGTGTGAGGGCGCGTGTTAGTGTGAGCGATCGGGTTAGGATTAGGGGACGGGTGAGGGGAAGGCTTCGGGGAAGGGTTAGGGATAGGGTTCTGGTTAGGGTTAGGGTTAGGGGACAGGGACGGTTTAGGGTCCAGGTGAGGGTACGTCAGCGGTTTTGGGGGAGCGTACGTCTGAGGGCGCGGTTTAGTGTGAGCGTACGGGTTAGGATTAGGAGACGGGTGAGGGGAAGGCTTCGGGGAATGGTTAGGGATAGGGTTCGGGCTAGGGTTAGGGTTAGGGGAAGGGGATGGTTTAGGGTCCAGGTGAGTGTACGACAACGGTTTAGGGGGAGCATACGTGTGAGGGCGCGGGTTAGTGTGAGCAAACGGGTTAGGATTAGGGGACGTGTGAGGGGAAGGCTTCGGGGAAAGGTTAGGGTTCGGGTTCTGGCTAGGGTTAGGGTTAGGGGATGGGGATGGTTTAGGGTCCAGGTGAGGGTACGACAACGCTATAGGGGGAGCGTACGTGGGAGAACGTGGGTTAGTGTGAGCGTACCGGTTAGGATTAGGGGACGGGTGAGGAGAAGGCTTCGGGGAAGTGTTAGGGTTAGGGTTCGGGCTAGCGTTAGGGTTAGGGGACGGGGATGGTTTCGGGTCCAATTGAGGGTACGACAGCGGTTTAGGGGGAGCGTACATGTGAGGGCGCTGGTTAGTGTGAGCGTACGGGTTAGGATTAGGGGACGGGTGAGGGGAAGATTTCGGGGAAGTGTCAGGTTTACGGTTCGGGCTAGGGTTAGGGTTAGGGGACGTGGACGGTGTAGGGTCCAGGTAAGGGTACGACAACGGATTAGGGGGAGCGTACATGTGAGGGTGCAGGTTAGTGTGAGCGTACGGGTTAGGATTAGGGGACGGGTGAGGGGAAGGCTTCGGGGAAGTGTTAGTGTTAGGGTTCGGGCTACGGTTAGGGTTAGGGGACGGGGACGGTTTAGGGTCCAGGTGAGGGTACGACAGCGGTTTAGGGGGAGCGTACGTGTAAGGGCGCGGGTTAGTTTGAGCGTACGGGTTAAGATTAGGGGACGGGTGAGGGGAAGGTTTCGGGGAAGGTTTAGGGATAGGGTTCGGGCTAGGGTTAGGGTTAGGGGACGGGGACGGTTTAGGGTCCAGGTGAGGGTACGACAATGGTTTAGGTGGAGCGAATGTGTGAGGGCGTGGGTAGTATGATGCTACGGGTTAGGATTAGGAGACGGGTGACGTGAAGGCTTCGGGGAAGGGTTAGGGTTAGGGTTCGGGTTAGGGTTAGGAGACGGGGACGGTAGAGGGTCCAGGTGAGGGTACGACAACGGTTTAGGGGGAGCGTACGTGTGAGGGTGCCGGTTAGTGTGAGCGTACGGGTTAGGATTAGGGTACGAGTTAGGGGAAGGCTTTCGGGAAGGGTTAGGTTTAGGGTTCGGCCTAGGGTTAGGGTTAGGGGACGGGGACGGTTTAAGGTCCAGGTGAGTGTAAGACAACACATTAGGGGGAGCGTACGTGTGAGGACGCGTGTTAGTGTGAGCGTACGGGTTAGGATTAGGGGACGGGTGAGGGGAAGGCTTCGGGGAAGGTTTAGGGTTAGGGTTCGGGCTAGGGTTAGGGTTAGGGGACGGGGACGGTTTAGGGTCCAGGTGAGAGTACGACAACGGTTTAGGGGTACCGTTCATGTGAGGGCGCAGGTTAGTGTGAGCGTACGGGTTAGTATTAGGGGACGGGTGAGGGGAAGGCTTCGGGGAAGGGTTAGGGTTAGGGTTCGGGCTAGGGTTAGGGTTAGGGGACGGGGACAGTTTAGGGTACAGGTGAGGGTACGACAATGGTTTAGGGGGAGCGTACGTGCGAGGGCGCGGGTTAGTGTGAAAGTACAGGTTAGGATTAGGGGAGGGGTGAGGAGAAGGCTTCGGGGAAGGGTGAGGGTTAGGGTTCAGGCTAGGGTTAGGGTTAGGGGATGGGGACGGTTTAGGGTCCAGGTGAGGGTACGACAACGCTATACGGTGATCGTACGTGTGAGGGCACGGGTTAGTGTGAGCGTACCGGTTAGGATTAGGGGACGTGTGAGGGGAAGCCTTTGGGGAAGGGTTAGGGTTAGGGTTCGGGCTAGGGTTAGGGTTAGGGGACGGGGACGGTTTAGGGTCCAGGTGAGGGTACGACAACGGTTTAGGGGTACCGTTCGTGTGAGGGCGCAGGTTAGTGTGAGCGTACGGGTTAGTATTAGGGGACGGGTGAGGGGAAGGCTTCGGGGAAGGGTTAGGGTTAGGGTTCGGGCTAGGGTTAGGTTTAGGGGACGGGGACAGTTTAGGGTACAGGTGAGGGTACGACAATGGTTTAGGGGGAGCGTACATGCGAGGGCGCGGGTTAGTGTGAAAGTACAGGTTAAGATTAGGGAACGGGTGAGGAGAAGGCTTCGGGGAAGGGTGAGGGTTAGGGTTCAGGCTAGGGTTAGGGTTAGGGGACGAGGACGGTTTAGGGTCCAGGTGAGGGTACGACAACGGTTTAGGGGGCGCGTACGTGTGAGGGCGCGGGTTAGTGTGAGCGTACGGGTTAGGATTAGGGGACGGTTGAGGGGAAGGTTTCGGGGAAGAGTTAGGGTTAGCGTTTGGGCTAGGGTTAGGGGTAGGGGACGGGGACGGTTTAGGGTCTAGGTGAGGGTACGCCAGCGGTTTAGGGGTAGCGTACGTGTGAGGGCGCGGGTTAGTGTGAGCGTACGGGTTAGGATTAGGGGACGGGTGAGGGGAAGGCTTCGGGGAATGGTTAGGGATAGGGTTCGGGCTAGGGTTAGGGTTAGGGGACGGGGATGGTTTAGGGTCCAGGTGAGGGTACGACAACGGTTTAGGGGGAACGTACGTGTGAGGGCGCGTGTTAGTGTGAGCGATCGGGTTAGGATTAGGGGACGGGTGAGGGGAAGGCTTCGGGGAAGGGTTAGGGATAGGGTTCTGGTTAGGGTTAGGGTTAGGGGACAGGGACGGTTTAGGGTTCAGGTGAGGGTACGACAACGGTTTAGGGGGAGAGTACGTGTGAGGGCGCGCGTTAGTGTGAAAGTACAGGTTAGGATTAGGGGACGGGTGAGGGGAAGGCTTCGGGGAAGGGTTAGGGATAGGGTTCTGGTTAGGGTTAGGGTTAGGGGACAGGGACGGTTTAGGGTCCAGCTGAGGGTACGACAACGGTTTAGGGGGAGCGTACGTGTGAGGGCGTGGGTTAGTGTGAGCGTACGGGTTAGAATTAGGGGACGGTTGAGGGTAAGGTTTCGGGGAAGAGTCAGCGTTAGCGTTTGGGCTAGGGTTAGTGTTAGGGGACGGGGACGGTTTAGGGTCCAGGTGAGGGTACGTCAGCGGTTTTGGGGGAGCGTACGTCTGAGGGCGCGGTTTAGTGTGAGCGTACGGGTTAGGATTAGGAGACGGGTGAGGGGAAGGCTTCGGGGAATGGTTAGGGATAGGGTTCGGGCTAGGGTTAGGGTTAGGGGAAGGGGATGGTTTAGGTTCCAGGTGAGTGTACGACAACGGTTTAGGGGGAGCATACGTGTGAGGGCGCGGGTTAGTGTGAGCAAACGGGTTAGGATTAGGGGACGTGTGAGGGGAAGGCTTCGGGGAAAGGTTAGGGTTCGGGTTCTGGCTAGGGTTAGGGTTAAGGGATGGGGATGGTTTAGGGTCCAGGTGAGGGTACGACAACGCTATAGGGGGAGCGTACGTGGGAGAACGTGGGTTAGTGTGAGCGTACCGGTTAGGATTAGGGGACGGGTGAGGAGAAGGCTTCGGGGAAGTGTTAGGGTTAGGGTTCGGGCTAGCGTTAGGGTTAGGGGACGGGGATGGTTTCGGGTCCAATTGAGGGTACGACAGCGGTTTAGGGGGAGCGTACATGTGAGGGCGCGGGTTAGTGTGAGCGTACGGGTTAGGATTAGGGGACGGGTGAGGGGAAGATTTCGGGGAAGTGTCAGGTTTACGGTTCGGGCTAGGGTTAGGGTTAGGGGACGGGGACGGTTTAGGGTCCAGGTGAGGGTACGACAATGGTTTAGGTGGAGCGAATGTGTGAGGGCGTGGGTAGTGTGATGCTACGGGTTAGGATTTGGAGACGGGTGACGTGAAGGCTTCGGGGAAGGGTTAGGGTTAGGGTTCGGGCTAGGGTTAGGGTTAGGGGACGGGGACGGTTTAAGGTCCAGGTGAGTGTAAGACAACACATTAGGGGGAGCGTACGTGTGAGGACGCGTGTTAGTGTGAGCGTACGGGTTAGGATTAGGGGACGGGTGAGGGGAAGGCTTCGGGGAAGGTTTAGGGTTAGGGTTCGGGCTAGGGTTAGGGTTAGGGGACGGGGACGGTTTAGGGTCCAGGTGAGGGTACGACAACGGTTTAGGGGTACCGTTCATGTGAGGGCGCAGGTTAGTGTGAGCGTACGGGTTAGGATTAGGGGACGGGTGAGGGGAAGGCTTCGGGGAAGGGTTAGGGTTAGGGTTCGGGCTAGGGTTAGGGTTAGGGGACGGGGACAGTTTAGGGTACAGGTGAGGGTACGACAATGGTTTAGGGGGAGCGTACGTGCGAGGGCGCGGGTTAGTGTGAAAGGACAGGTTAGGATTAGGGGAGGGGTGAGGAGAAGGCTTCGGGGAAGGGTGAGGGTTAGGGTTCAGGCTAGGGTTAGGGTTAGGGGATGGGGACGGTTTAGGGTCCAGGTGAGGGTACGACAACGCTATACGGTGATCGTACGTGTGAGGGCATGAGTTAGTGTGAGCGTACCGGTTAGGATTAGGGGACGTGTGAGGGGAAGCCTTTGGGGAAGGGTTAGGGTTAGGGTTCGGGCTAGGGTTAGGGTTAGGGGACGGGGACGGTTTAGGGTCCAGGTGAGGGTACGACAACGGTTTAGGGGTACCGTTCGTGTGAGGGCGCAGGTTAGTGTGAGCGTACGGGTTAGTATTAGGGGACGGGTGAGGGGAAGGCTTCAGGGAAGGGTTAGGGTTAGGGTTCGGGCTAGGGTTAGGGTTAGGGGACGGGGACAGTTTAGGGTACAGGTGAGGGTACGACAATGGTTTAGGGGGAGCGTACATGCGAGGGCACGGGTTAGTGTGAAAGTACAGGTTAAGATTAGGGAACGGGTGAGGAGAAGGCTTCGGGGAAGGGTGAGGGTTAGGGTTCAGGCTAGGGTTAGGGTTAGGGGACGAGGACGGTTTAGGGTCCAGGTGAGGGTACGACAACGGTTTAGGGGGCGCGTACGTGTGAGGGCGCGGGTTAGTGTGAGCGTACGGGTTAGGATTAGGGGACGGTTGAGGGGAAGGTTTCGGGGAAGAGTTAGGGTTAGCGTTTGGGCTAGGGTTAGGGGTAGGGGACGGGGACGGTTTAGGGTCTAGGTGAGGGTACGCCAGCGGTTTAGGGGTAGCGTACGTGTGAGGGCGCGGGTTAGTGTGAGCGTACGGGTTAGGATTAGGGGACGGGTGAGGGGAAGGCTTCGGGGAAGGGTTAGGGATAGGGTTCTGGTTAGGGTTAGGGTTAGGGGACAGGGACGGTTTAGGGTTCAGGTGAGGGTACGACAACGGTTTAGGGGGAGAGTACGTGTGAGGGCGCGCGTTAGTGTGAAAGTACAGGTTAGGATTAGGGGACGGGTGAGGGGAAGGCTTCGGGGAAGGGTTAGGGATAGGGTTCTGGTTAGGGTTAGGGTTAGGGGACAGGGACGGTTTAGGGTCCAGCTGAGGGTACGACAACGGTTTAGGGGGAGCGTACGTGTGAGGGCGTGGGTTAGTGTGAGCGTACGGGTTAGAATTAGGGGACGGTTGAGGGTAAGGTTTCGGGGAAGAGTCAGCGTTAGCGTTTGGGCTAGGGTTAGTGTTAGGGGACGGGGACGGTTTAGGGTCCAGGTGAGGGTACGTCAGCGGTTTTGGGGGAGCGTACGTCTGAGGGCGCGGTTTAGTGTGAGCGTACGGGTTAGGATTAGGAGACGGGTGAGGGGAAGGCTTCGGGGAATGGTTAGGGATAGGGTTCGGGCTAGGGTTAGGGTTAGGGGAAGGGGATGGTTTAGGTTCCAGGTGAGTGTACGACAACGGTTTAGGGGGAGCATACGTGTGAGGGCGCGGGTTAGTGTGAGCAAACGGGTTAGGATTAGGGGACGTGTGAGGGGAAGGCTTCGGGGAAAGGTTAGGGTTCGGGTTCTGGCTAGGGTTAGGGTTAAGGGATGGGGATGGTTTAGGGTCCAGGTGAGGGTACGACAACGCTATAGGGGGAGCGTACGTGGGAGAACGTGGGTTAGTGTGAGCGTACCGGTTAGGATTAGGGGACGGGTGAGGAGAAGGCTTCGGGGAAGTGTTAGGGTTAGGGTTCGGGCTAGCGTTAGGGTTAGGGGACGGGGATGGTTTCGGGTCCAATTGAGGGTACGACAGCGGTTTAGGGGGAGCGTACATGTGAGGGCGCGGGTTAGTGTGAGCGTACGGGTTAGGATTAGGGGACGGGTGAGGGGAAGATTTCGGGGAAGTGTCAGGTTTACGGTTCGGGCTAGGGTTAGGGTTAGGGGACGGGGACGGTTTAGGGTCCAGGTGAGGGTACGACAATGGTTTAGGTGGAGCGAATGTGTGAGGGCGTGGGTAGTGTGATGCTACGGGTTAGGATTTGGAGACGGGTGACGTGAAGGCTTCGGGGAAGGGTTAGGGTTAGGGTTCGGGCTAGGGTTAGGGTTAGGGGACGGGGACGGTTTAAGGTCCAGGTGAGTGTAAGACAACACATTAGGGGGAGCGTACGTGTGAGGACGCGTGTTAGTGTGAGCGTACGGGTTAGGATTAGGGGACGGGTGAGGGGAAGGCTTCGGGGAAGGTTTAGGGTTAGGGTTCGGGCTAGGGTTAGGGTTAGGGGACGGGGACGGTTTAGGGTCCAGGTGAGGGTACGACAACGGTTTAGGGGTACCGTTCATGTGAGGGCGCAGGTTAGTGTGAGCGTACGGGTTAGGATTAGGGGACGGGTGAGGGGAAGGCTTCGGGGAAGGGTTAGGGTTAGGGTTCGGGCTAGGGTTAGGGTTAGGGGACGGGGACAGTTTAGGGTACAGGTGAGGGTACGACAATGGTTTAGGGGGAGCGTACGTGCGAGGGCGCGGGTTAGTGTGAAAGGACAGGTTAGGATTAGGGGAGGGGTGAGGAGAAGGCTTCGGGGAAGGGTGAGGGTTAGGGTTCAGGCTAGGGTTAGGGTTAGGGGATGGGGACGGTTTAGGGTCCAGGTGAGGGTACGACAACGCTATACGGTGATCGTACGTGTGAGGGCATGAGTTAGTGTGAGCGTACCGGTTAGGATTAGGGGACGTGTGAGGGGAAGCCTTTGGGGAAGGGTTAGGGTTAGGGTTCGGGCTAGGGTTAGGGTTAGGGGACGGGGACGGTTTAGGGTCCAGGTGAGGGTACGACAACGGTTTAGGGGTACCGTTCGTGTGAGGGCGCAGGTTAGTGTGAGCGTACGGGTTAGTATTAGGGGACGGGTGAGGGGAAGGCTTCAGGGAAGGGTTAGGGTTAGGGTTCGGGCTAGGGTTAGGGTTAGGGGACGGGGACAGTTTAGGGTACAGGTGAGGGTACGACAATGGTTTAGGGGGAGCGTACATGCGAGGGCACGGGTTAGTGTGAAAGTACAGGTTAAGATTAGGGAACGGGTGAGGAGAAGGCTTCGGGGAAGGGTGAGGGTTAGGGTTCAGGCTAGGGTTAGGGTTAGGGGACGAGGACGGTTTAGGGTCCAGGTGAGGGTACGACAACGGTTTAGGGGGCGCGTACGTGTGAGGGCGCGGGTTAGTGTGAGCGTACGGGTTAGGATTAGGGGACGGTTGAGGGGAAGGTTTCGGGGAAGAGTTAGGGTTAGCGTTTGGGCTAGGGTTAGGGGTAGGGGACGGGGACGGTTTAGGGTCTAGGTGAGGGTACGCCAGCGGTTTAGGGGTAGCGTACGTGTGAGGGCGCGGGTTAGTGTGAGCGTACGGGTTAGGATTAGGGGACGGGTGAGGGGAAGGCTTCGGGGAATGGTTAGGGATAGGGTTCGGGCTAGGGTTAGGGTTAGGGGACGGGGATGGTTTAGGGTCCAGGTGAGGGTACGACAACGGTTTAGGGGGAACGTACGTGTGAGGGCGCGTGTTAGTGTGAGCGATCGGGTTAGGATTAGGGGACGGGTGAGGGGAAGGCTTCGGTGAAGGGTTAGGGATAGGGTTCTGGTTAGGGTTAGGGTTAGGGGACAGGGACGGTTTAGGGTTCAGGTGAGGGTACGACAACGGTTTAGGGGGAGCGTACGTGTGAGGGCGTGGGTTAGTGTGAGCATACGGGTTAGGATTAGGGGACGGGTGAGGGGAAGGCTTTGGGGAAGGGTTAGGGTTAGGGTTCGGGCTAGGGATAGGGTTAGGGGACGGGGACGGTTTAGGGTCCAGGTGAGGGTACGACAACGGTTTAGGGGGAGCGTACGTGTGAGGGCGCGGGTTAGTGTGAGCGTACGGGTTAGGATTAGGCGACGGGTGAGGAGAAGGCTTCGGGGAAGGGTTAGGTTTAGGGTTCGGCTTAGGGTTAGGGATAGGGGACGGGGACGGTTTAAGGTCCAGGTGAGGGTAAGACAACACTTTCGGGGGAGCGTATGTGTGAGGGCACGTGTTAGTGTGAGCGTACGGGTTAGGATTAGGGGACGGGTGATGGGAAGGCTTCGGGGAAGGGTTAGTGTTAGGGTTCTGGCTAGGGTTAGGGTTAGGGGACGGGGACGGTTTAGGGTCCAGGTGAGGGTACGACAACGGTTTAGGGGGAGCGTACGTGTGAGCGGGCTGGATAGTGTGAGCGTACGGGTTAGGATTAGGGACGGGTGAGGGGAAGGCTTCGGGGAAGGGTTAGGGTTAGGGTTCGGGCTAGGGTTAGGGTTAGGGGACAGGGACGGTTTAGGGTCTATGTGAGGGTACGACAACAGTTTAGGGGGAGCGTACGCGTGAGGGCGTGGGTTAGTGTGAGCGTACGGGTTAGGATTAGGGGACGGGTGAGGGGAAGGCTTCGGGGAAGGGTTAATGTTAGGGTTCGGGCTAGGGTTAGGGTTAGGGGACGGGGACGGTTTAGGGTCCAAGTGAAGGTACGACAACGGTTTAGGGGGAGCGTACGTGTGAGGGCGTGGGTTATGTGAGCGTACGGGTTAGGATTAGGAGACGGGTGAGGGGAAGGCTTTGGGGAAGGTTTAGGGTTAGGGTTCGGGCTAGGGTTAGGGTTAGGGAACGGGGACGGTTTAGGGTCCAGGTGAGGGTACGACAATGGTTTAGGGGCAGCGTACGAGTGAGCGGGCTGGATAGTGTGAGCGTACGGGTTAGGATTAGGGGACGATGAGGGGAAGGCTTCGGGGAAGGGTTAGTGTTAGGGTTCTGGCTAGGGTTAGGGTTAGGGGACGGGGAAGGTTTAGGGTCCAGGTGAGGGTACGACAACGGTTTAGGGGGAGTGTACGTGTGAGCGGGCTGGATAGTGTGAGCGTACGGGTTAGGATTAGGGACGGTTGAGGGGAAGGCTTGGGGAAGGGTTAGGGTTAGGGTTCGGGCTAGGGTTAGGGTTAGGGGACAGGGACGTTTTAGGGTCCAGGTGAGAGTACGACAACGCTTTAGGGGGAGCGTACGTGTGAGGGCGCGGGTTAGTGTGAGCATACGTGTTAGGATTAGGGGACGGGTGAGGGGAAGGCTTCGGAAAAGGGTTATGAATAGGGTTTGGGCTAGGGTTAGGGTTAGGGGACGCGGATGGTTTAGGGTCCAGGTGAGGGTACGACAACGGTTTAGGGGGAGCGTACGTGTGCGGGCGCGTGTTAGTGTGAGCGAACGGGTTAGGATTAGGGGACGGGTGAGGGGAAGGCTTCAGGGAAGGGTTAGGGATAGGGTTCTGGTTAGGGTTAGGGTTAGGGGACAGGGACGGTTTAGGGTCCAGGTGAGGGTACGACAACGGTTTAGGGGTAGCGTACGTGTGAGGGCGCGGGTTAGTGTGAGCGTACGGGTTAGGATTAGGGGACGGGTGAGGGGAAGGCTTTAGGGAAGGGTTAGGGTTATGGTTCGGGCTACGGTTAGGGTTAGGGGACGGGGACAGTTTAGGGTACAGGTGAGGGTACGACAATGGTTTAGGGGGAGCATACATGTGAGGGCGCGGGTTAGTGTGAAAGTACAGGTTAGGATTAGGGGACGGGTGAGTAGAAGGCTTCGGGGAAGGGTGAGGGTTAGGGTTCAGGCTAGGGTTAGTGTTAGGGGACGGGGATGGTTTAGGGTCCAGCTGAGGGTACGACAACGGTTTAGGGGGAGTGTACGTGTGAGGGCGTGGGTTAGTGTGAGCGTACGGGTTAGGATTAGGGGACGGTTGAGGGGAAGGTTTCGGGGAAGAGTCAGCGTTAGCGTTTGGGCTAGGGTTAGTGTTAGGGGACGGGGACGGTTTAGGGTCCAGGTGAGGGTACGTCAGCGGTTTTGGGGGAGCGTACGTGTGAGGGCGCGGTTTAATGTGAGCGTACGGGTTAGGATTAGGGGACGGGTGAGGGGAAGGCTTCGGGGAATGGTTAGGGATAGGGTTCGGGCTAGGGTTAGGGTTAGGGGACGGGGATGGTTTAGGGTCCAGGTGAGTGTACGACAACGGTTTAGGGGGAGCGTACGTGTGAGGGCGCGGGTTAGTGTGAGCAAACGGGTTAGGATTAGGGGACGTGTGAGGGGAAGGCTTCGGGGAAAGGTTAGGGTTCGGGTTCTGGCTAGGGTTAGGGTTAGGGGATGGGGATGGTTTAGGGTCCAGGTGAGGGTACGACAACGCTATAGGGGGAGCGTACGTGGGATGGCGTGGGTTAGTGTGAGCGTACCGGTTAGGATTAGGGGACGGGTGAGGAGAAGGCTTCGGGGAAGTGTTAGGGTTAGGGTTCGGGCTAGGGTTAGGGTTAGGGGACGGGGATGTTTTCGGGTCCAATTGAGGGTACGACAGCGGTTTAGGGGGAGCGTACGTGTGAGGGCGCGGGTTAGTGTGCGCGTACGGGTTAGGATTAGGGGATGGGTGAGGGGAAGATTTCGGGGAAGTGTCAGGTTTACGGTTCGGGCTAGGGTTAGGGTTAGGGGACGTGGACGGTGTAGGGTCCAGGTAAGGGTACGACAACGGATTAGGGGGAGCGTACGTGTAAGGGCGCGGGTTAGTTTGAGCGTACGGGTTAAGATTAGGGGACGGGTGAGGGGAAGGTTTCGGGGAAGGTTTAGGGATAGGGTTCGGGCTAGGGTTAGGGTTAGGGGACGGGGACGGTTTAGGGTCCAGGTGAGGGTACGACAATGGTTTAGGTGGAGCGAATGTGTGAGGGCGTGGGTAGTGTGATGCTACGGGTTAGGATTAGGAGACGGGTGACGTGAAGGCTTCGGGGAAGGGTTAGGGTTAGGGTTCGGGCTAGGGTTAGGGTTAGGAGACGGGGACGGTATAGGGTCCAGGTGAGGGTATGACAACGGTTTAGGGGGAGCGTACGTGTGAGAGCGTGGGTTAGTGTGAGCGTACGGGTTAGGATTAGGGGACGGGTGAGGGGAAGGCTTCGGGGAAGGGTTAGGGTTAGGGTTCGGGCTAGGGTTAGGGTTAGGGGACGGGGACGGTTTAGGGTCCAGGTGAGGATACGACAACGGTTTAGGGGGAGCGTACGTGTGAGGGCGCCGGTTAGTGTGAGTGTACGGGTTAGGATTAGGGTACGAGTTAGGGGAAGGCTTTGGGGAAGGGTTAGGTTTAGGGTTCGGCCTAGGGTTAGGGTTAGGGGACGGGGACGGTTTAAGGTCCAGGTGAGTGTAAGACAACACATTAGGGGGAGCGTACGTGTGAGGACGCGTGTTAGTGTGAGCGTACGGGTTAGTATTAGGGGACGGTTGAGGGGAAGGCTTCGGGGAAGGGTTAGGGTTAGGGTTCGGGCTAGGGTTAAGTTTAGGGGACGGCGAAAGTTTAGGGTACAGGTGAGGGTACGACAATGGTTTAGGGGGAAGGTACGTGCGAGGGCGCGGGTTAGTGTGAAAGTACAGGTTAGGATTAGGGGAGGGGTGAGGAGAAGGCTTCAGGGAAGGGTGAGGGTTAGGGTTCAGGCTAGGGTTAGGGTTAGGGGATGGGGACGGTTTAGGGTCCAGTTGAGGGTACGACAACGCTATACGGTGATCGTACGTGTGAGGGCACGGGTTAGTGTGAGCGTACCGGTTAGGATTAGGGGACGTGTGAGGGGAAGCCTTTGGGGAAGGGTTAGGGTTAGGGTTCGGGCTAGGGTTAGGGTTAGGGGACGGGGACGGTTTAGGGTCCAGGTGAGGGTACGACAACGGTTTAGGGGTACCGTTCGTGTGAGGGCGGAGGTTAGTGTGAGCGTACGGGTTAGTATTAGGGGACGGGTGAGGGGAAGGCTTCGGGGAAGGGTTAGGGTTAGGGTTCGGGCTAGGGTTAGGGTTAGGGGACGGGGACAGTTTAGGGTACAGGTGAGGGTACGACAATGGTTTAGGGGGAGCATACATGCGAGGGCGCGGGTTAGTGTGAAAGTACAGGTTAGGATTAGGGAACGGGTGAGGAGAAGGCTTCGGGGAAGGGTGAGGGTTAGGGTTCAGGCTAGGGTTAGGGTTAGGGGACGAAGACGGTTTAGGGTCCAGGTGAGGGTACGACAACGGTTTAGGGGGCGCGTACGTGTGAGGGCGCGGGTTAGTGTGAGCGTACGGGTTAGGATTAGGGGACGGTTGAGGGGAAGGTTTCGGGGAAGAGTTAGGGTTAGCGTTTGGGCTAGGGTTAGGGGTAGGGGACGGACACGGTTTAGGGTCTAGGTGAGGGTACGCCAGCGGTTTAGGGGTAGCGTACTTGTGAGGGCGCGGGTTAATGTGAGCGTACGGGTTAGGATTAGGGGACGGGTGAGGGGAAGGCTTCGGGGAATGGTTAGGGATAGGGTTCGGGCTAGGGTTAGGGTTAGGGGACGGGGATGGTTTAGGGTCCAGGTGAGGGTACGACAACGGTTTAGGGGGAACGTACGTGTGAGGGCGCGTGTTAGTGTGAGCGATCGGGTTAGGATTAGGGGACGGGTGAGGGGAAGGCTTTGGGGAAGGGTTAGGGATAGGGTTCTGGTTAGGGTTAGGGTTAGGGGACAGGGACGGTTTAGGGTTCAGGTGAGGGTACGACAACGGTTTAGGGGGAGCGTACGTGTGAGGGCGCGGGTTAGTGTGAGCATACGGGTTAGGATTAGGGGACGTGTGAGGGGAAGGCTTTGGGGAAGGGTTAGGGTTAGGGTTCGGGCTAGGGATAGGGTTAGGGGACGGGGACGGTTTAGGGTCCAGGTGAGGGTACGACAACGGTTTAGGGGGAGCGTACGTGTGAGGGCGCGGGTTAGTGTGAGCGTACGGGTTAGGATTAGGCGACGGGTGAGGAGAAGGCTTCGGGGAAGGGTTAGGTTTAGTGTTCGGCCTAGGGTTAGGGATAGGGGACGGGGACGGTTTAAGGTCCAGGTGAGGGTAAGACAACACTTTCGGGGGAGCGTATGTGTGAGGGCACGTGTTAGTGTGAGCGTACGGGTTAGGATTAGGGGACGGGTGATGGGAAGGTTTCGGGGAAGGGTTAGTGTTAGGGTTCTGGCTAGGGTTAGGGTTAGGGGACGGGGACGGTTTAGGGTCCAGGTGAGGGTACGACAACGGTTTAGGGGGAGCGTACGTGTGAGCGGGCTGGATAGTGTGAGCGTACGGGTTAGGATTAGGGACGGGTGAGGGGAAGGCTTCGGGGAAGGGTTAGGGTTAGGGTTCGGGCTAGGGTTAGGGTTAGGAGACAGGGACGGTTCAGGGTCCAGGTGAGGGTACGAAAACAGTTTAGGGGGAGCGTACGCGTGAGGGCGTGGGTTAGTGTGAGCGTACGGGTTAGGATTAGGGGACGGGTGAGGGGTAGGCTTCGGGGAAGGGTTAGTGTTAGGGTTCGGGCTAGGGTTAGGGTTAGGGGACGGGGACGGTTTAGGGTCCAGGTGAAGGTACGACAACGGTTTAGGGGGAGCGTACGTGTGAGGGCGTGGGTTATGTGAGCGTACGGGTTAGGATTAGGAGACGGGTGAGGGGAAGGCTTCGGGGAAGGGTTAGGGTTAGGGTTCGGGCTAGGGTTAGGGTTAGGGAACGGGGACGGTTTAGGGTGCAGGTGAGGGTACGACAACGGTTTAGGGGCAGCGTACGAGTGAGCGGGCTGGATAGTGTGAGCGTAAGGGTTAGGATTAGGGGACGGGTGAGGGGAAGGCTTCGGGGAAGGGTTAGGGTTAGGGTTCGGGCTAGGATTAGGTTTAGGGGACGGGGACGTTTTAGGGTCCAGGTGAGGGTACGACAACGATTTAGGGGGAGCGTACGTGTTAGGGCGCGGGTTAGTGTGAGCATACGGGTTAGGATTAGGGGACGGGTGAGGGGAAGGCTTTGGGGAAGGGTTAGGGTTAGGGTTCGGGCTAGGGATAGGGTTAGGGGACGGGGACGGTTTAGGGTCCAGGTGAGGGTACGACAACGGTTTAGGGGGAGCGTACGTGTGAGGGCGCGGGTTAGTGTGAGCGTACGGTTTAGGATTAGGCGACGGGTGAGGAGAAGGCTTTGGGGAAGGGTTAGGTTTAGGGTTCGGCCTAGGGTTAGGGTTAGGGGACGGGGACGGTTTAAGGTCCAGGTGAGGGTAAGACAACACTTTAGGGGGAGCGTATGTTTGAGGGCGCGTGTTAGTGTGAGCGTACGGGATAGGATTAGGGGACGGGTGATGGGAAGGCTTCGGGGAAGGGTTAGTGTTAGGGTTCTGGCTAGGGTTAGGGTTAGGGGACGGGGACGGTTTAGGGTCCAGGTGAGGGTACGACAACGGTTTAGGGGGAGCGTACGTGTGAGCGGGCTGGATAGTGTGAGCGTACGGGTTAGGATTAGGGACGGTTGAGGGGAAGGCTTCGGGGAAGTGTTAGGGTTAGGGTTCGGGCTACGGTTAGGGTTAGGGGACGGGGACGTTTTAGGGTCCAGGTGAGGTTACGACAACGCTTTAGGGGGAGCGTACGTGTGAGGGCGCGGGTTAGTGTGAGCATACGTGTTAGGATTAGGGGACGGGTGAGGGGAAGGCTTCGGAAAAGGGTTATGGATAGGGTTTGGGCTAGGGTTAGGGTTAGGGGACGGGGACGGTTTTGGGTCCAGTTGAGGGTACGACAGCGGTTTAGGGGGAGTGTACGGGTGAGGGCACGGGTTAGTGTGAGCGTACGGGTTAGGATTAGGGGACGGGTGAGGGGAAGGCTTCGGAAAAGGGTTATGGATAGGGTTTGGGCTAGGGTTAGGGTTAGGGGACGGGGACGGTTTAGGGTCCAGGTGAGGGTACGACAACGGGTTAGGGGGAGCGTTCGTGTGAGGGCGCGGGTTAGTGTGAGCGTACGGGTTAGGATTAGGGGACGGCTGAGGGTAAGGCTTTGGGGAATGGTTAGGGATAGAGTTCGGGCTAGGGTTAGGGTTAGGGGACGGGGATGGTTTAGGGTCCAGGTGAGGGTACGACAATGGTTTAGGGGGAGCGTACGTGTGCGGGCGCGTGTTAGTGTGAGGGAACGGGTTAGGATTAGGGGACGGGTGAGGGGAAGGCTTCAGGGAAGGGTTAGGGATAGGGTTCTGGTTAGGGTTAGGGTTCGGGGACAGGGACGGTTTAGGGTCCAGGTGAGGGTACGACAACGGTTTAGGGGTAGCGTACGTGTGAGGGCGCGGGTTAGTGTGAGCGTACGGGTTAGGATTAGGGGACGGGTGAGGGGAAGGCTTCAGGGAAGGGTTAGGGTTATGGTTCGGGCTACGGTTAGGGTTAGGGGACGGGGACAGTTTAGGGTACAGGTGAGGGTACGAAAATGGTTTAGGGGGAGCATACATGTGAGGGCGCGGGTTAGTGTGAAAGTACAGGTTAGGATTAGGGGACGTTTGAGTAGAAGGCTTCGGGGAAGGGTGAGGGTTAGGGTTCAGGCTAGGGTTAGTGTTAGGGGACGGGGACGGTTTAGGGTCCAGCTGAGGGTATGACAACGGTTTAGGGGGAGCGTACGTGTGAGGGCGTGGGTTAGTGTGAGCGTACGGGTTAGGATTAGGGGACGGTTGAGGGGAAGGTTTCGGGGAAGAGTCAGCGTTAGCGTTTGGGCTAGGGTTAGTGTTAGGGGACGGGGACGATTTAGGGTCCAGGTGAGGGTACGTCAGCGGTTTTGGGGGAGCGTACGTGTGAGGGCGCGGTTTAGTGTGAGCGTACGGGTTAGGATTAGGGGACGGGTGAGGGGAAGGCTTCGGGGAATGGTTAGGGATAGGGTTCGGGCTAGGGTTAGGGTTAGGGGACGGGGACGGTTTAGGGTCCAGGTGAGTGTACGACAACGGTTTAGGGGGAGCGTACGTGTGAGGGCGCGGGTTAGTGTGAGCAAACGGGTTAGGATTAGGGGACGTGTGAGGGGAAGGCTTCGGGGAAAGGTTAGGGTTCGGGTTCTGGCTAGGGTTAGGGTTAGGGGATGGGGATGGTTTAGGGTCCAGGTGAGGGTACGACAACGCTATAGGGGGAGCGTACGTGGGAGGGCGTGGGTTAGTGTGAGCGTACCGGTTAGGATTAGGGGACGGGTGAGGAGAAGGCTTCGGGGAAGTGTTAGGGTTAGGGTTCGGGCTAGGGTTAGGGTTAGGGGACGGGGATGTTTTCGGGTCCAATTGAGGGTACGACAGCGGTTTAGGGGGAGCGTACGTGTGAGGGCGCGGGTTAGTGTGAGCGTACGGGTTAGGATTAGGGGACGGGTGAGGGGAAGATTTCGGGGAAGTGTCAGGTTTACGGTTCGGGCTAGGGTTAGGGTTAGGGGACGTGGACGGTGTAGGGTCCAGGTAAGGGTTCGACAACGGATTAGGGGGAGCGTACATGTGAGGGTGCAGGTTAGTGTGAGCGTACGGGTTAGGATTAGGGGACGGGTGAGGGGAAGGCTTCGGAGAAGTGTTAGTGTTAGGGTTCGGGCTACGGTTAGGGTTAGGGGACGGGGACGGTTTAGGGTCCAGGTGAGGGTACGACAGCGGTTTAGGGGGAGCGTACGTGTAAGGGCGCGGGTTAGTTTGAGCGTACGGGTTAAGATTAGGGGACGGGTGAGGGGAAGGTTTCGGGGAAGGTTTAGGGATAGGGTTCGGGCTAGGGTTAGGGTTAGTGGACGGGGACGGTTTAGGGTCCAGGTGAGGGTACGACAATGGTTTAGGTGGAGCGAATGTGTGAGGGCGTGGGTAGTGTGATGCTACGGGTTAGGATTAGGAGACGGGTGACGTGAAGGCTTCGGGGAAGGGTTAGGGTTAGGGTTCGGGCTAGGGTTAGGGTTAGGAGACGGGGACGGTATAGGGTCCAGGTGAGGGTATGACAACGGTTTAGGGGGAGCGTACGTGTGAGAGCGTGGGTTAGTGTGAGCGTACGGGTTAGGATTAGGGGACGGGTGAGGGGAAGGCTTCGGGGAAGGGTTAGGGTTAGGGTTCGGGCTAGGGTTAGGGTTAGGGGACGGGGACGGTTTAGGGTCCAGGTGAGGGTACGACAACGGTTTAGGGGGAGCGTACGTGTGAGGGCGCCGGTTAGTGTGAGCGTACGGGTTAGGATTAGGGTACGAGTTAGGGGAAGGCTTTGGGGAAGGGTTAGGTTTAGGGTTCGGCCTAGGGTTAGGGTTAGGGGACGGGGACGGTTTAAGGTCCAGGTGAGTGTAAGACAACACATTAGGGGGAGCGTACGTGTGAGGACGCAGGTTAGTGTGAGCTTACGGGTTAGTATTAGGGGACGGGTGAGGGGAAGGCTTCGGGGAAGGGTTAGGGTTAGGGTTCGGGCTAGGGTTAGGGTTAGGGGACGGGGACAGTTTAGGGTACATGTGAGGGTACGACAATGGCTTAGGGGGAGCGTACGTGCGAGGGCGCGGGTTAGTGTGAAAGTACAGGTTAGGATTAGGGGAGGGGTGAGGAGAAGGCTTCGGGGAAGGGTGAGGGTTAGGGTTCAGGCTAGGGTTAGGGTTAGGGGATGGGGACGGTTTAGGGTCCAGGTGAGGGTACGACAACGCTATACGGTGATCGTACGTGTGAGGGCACGGGTTAGTGTGAGCGTACCGGTTAGGATTAGGGGACGTGTGAGGGGAAGCCTTTGGGGAAGGGTTAGGGTTAGGGTTCGGGCTAGGGTTAGGGTTAGGGGACGGGGACGGTTTAGGGTCCAGGTGAGGGTACGACAACGGTTTAGGGGTACCGTTCGTGTGAGGGCGCAGGTTAGTGTGAGCGTACGGGTTAGTATTAGGGGACGGGTGAGGGGAAGGCTTCGGGGAAGGGTTAGGGTTAGGGTTCGGGCTAGGGTTAGGGTTAGGGGACGGGGACAGTTTAGGGTACAGGTGAGGGTACGACAATGGTTTATGTGGAGCGTACGTGCGAGGGCGCGGGTTAGTGTGAAAGTACAGGTTAGGATTAGGGGAGGGGTGAGGAGAAGGCTTCGGGGAAGGGTGAGGGTTAGGGTTCAGGCTAGGGTTAGGGTTAGGGGACGAGGACGGTTTAGGGTCCAGGTGAGGGTACGACAACGGTTTAGGGGGCGCGTACGTGTGAGGTCGCGGGTTAGTGTGAGCGTACGGGTTAGGATTAGGGGACGGTTGAGGGGAAGGTTTCGGGGAAGAGTTAGGGTTAGCGTTTGGGCTAGGGTTAGGGGTAGGGGACGGGGACGGTTTAGGGTCTAGGTGAGGGTACGCCAGCGGTTTAGGGGTAGCGTACGTGTGAGGGCGCGGGTAAGTGTGAGCGTACGGGTTAGGATTAGGGGACGGGTGAGGGGAAGGCTTCGGGGAATGGTTAGGGATAGGGTTCGGGCTAGGGTTAGGGTTAGGGGACGGGGATGGTTTAGGGTCCAGGTGAGGGTACGACAACGGTTTAGGGGGAACGTACGTGTGAAGGCGCGTGTTAGTGTGAGCGATCGGGTTAGGATTAGGGGACGGGTGAGGGGAAGGCTTCGGGGAAGGGTTAGGGATAGGGTTCTGGTTAGGGTTAGGGTTAGGGGACAGGGACGGTTTAGGGTTCAGGTGAGGGTACGACAACGGTTTAGGGGGAGCGTACATGTGAGGGCGCGGGTTAGTGTGAGCGTACGGGTTAGGATTAGGGGACGGGTGAGGGGAAGGCTTCAGGGAAGGGTTAGGGTTAGGGTTCGGGCTAGGGTTAGTGTTAGGGGATGGGGACGGTTTAGGGTCCAGGTGAGGGTACGACAACGCTTTAGGGGGAGCGTACGTGTGAGGGCGCGGGTTAGTGTGAGCGTACGGGTTAGGATTTGGGGACGGGTGAGGGGAAGGCTTTGGGGAAGTGTTAGGGTTAGGGTTCAGGCTAGGGTTAGGATTAGGGGACGGGGATGGTTTAGGGTCCAGATGAGGGTATTACAGCTGTTTAGGGGGAGCGTACGTGTGAGGGCGCGGGTCAGTGTGAGCATATGGGTTAGGATTAGGGGACGGGTGAGGGGAAGGCTTCGGGGAACGGTTAGGGATAGGGTTCGGGCTAGGGTTAGGCTTAGGGGACGGGGACGGTTTAGGGTCCAATTGAGGGTCCGACAACGGTTTAGGGGGAGCGTACGTGTGAGGGCGCTGGTTAGTGTCAGCGTACGGGTTAGGATTAGGGGACGGGTGAGGGGAAGGCTTCGGGGAAGGGTTAGGGTTAGGGTTCGGACTAGGGTTAGGGTTAGGTGACGGGGAGGGTTTAGGGTCCAGGTGAGGGTACGACAATGCTTTAGGGTGAGCGTACGTGTGAGGGCGCGGGTTAGTGTGAGCCTTCGGGTTAGGATTAGGGGACAGGTGAGGGGAAGGCTTCGGGGAAGTGTTAGGGTGAGTGTTCGGGCTAGGGTTAGGGTTAGGGGACGGGGATGTATAGTGTCCAGGTGAGGGTACGACAACGGTTTAGGGGGAGCGTACGTGTGAGGGCGCAGGGTAGTGTGAGCTTACGGGTTAGTTTTAGGGGACGGGTGAAGTGAAGGCTTCGGGGAAGGGTTAGGGTTACGGTTCGGGCTAGGGTTAGGTTTAGGGAACGGGGACGGTTTAGGGTCCAGTTGAGGGTATGACAACGGTTTAGGGGGAGCGTACGTGTGAGGCGCGGGTTAGTGTGAGCGTACGGGTTAGGATTAGGGTACGGGTGAGGGGAAGGGTTAGGTTTAGGGTTCGGGCTAGGGTTAGGGTTAGGGGACGGGGACGGTTTAAGGTCCAGGTGAGGGTAAGACAACACTTTAGGGGGAGCGTACGTGTGAGGGCGCGTGTTAGTGTGAGCTTATGGGTTAGGATTAGGGGACGGGTGAGGGGAAGGCTTCGGGGAAGGGTTAGGGTTAGGGTTCGGGCTAGGGTTAGTTTTAGGGGAAGGGGACGGTTTAGGGTCCAGGTGAGGGTACGACAACGGTTTAGGGGGAGCGTACGTGTGAGGGCATGGGTTAGTGTGAGCTTACGGGTTAGGATTAGGGGACGGGTGTGGGGAAGTCTTCGGGGAAGTGTTAGGGTTAGGGTTCGGGCTAGGGTTAGGGTTATGGGACGGGGACGGTTTCGGGTCCAGTTGAGGGTATGACAGCGGTTTAGGTGGAGCATACGTGTGAGGGCGCGGGTTAGTGTGAGCGTTCGGGTTAGGATTAGGAGACGGGTGAGGGGAAGGCTTCGGGGAAGGGTTAGGGTTAGGGTTCGGGCTAGGGTTAGGGTTAGGGGACGTGGACGGTTTCGGGTCCAGATGAGGGTACGACAGCGGTTTAGGGGGAGCGTACGTGTGAGGGCGCGGGTTAGTGTGAGTGTACGGGTTAAGATTAGGTGACGGGTGAGGGGAAGGCTTCGGAAAAGGGTTAGGGTTAGGGTTCGGGCTAGGGTTAGGTTTAGGAGATCGGGACGGTTTAGGGTTCAGGTGAGGGTACGACAACGGTTTAGGGGGGGCGTACGTGTGAGGGCGCGGCTTTGTGTGAGCGTACGGTTTAGGATAAGAGGACGGGTGAGGGGAAGGTTCGGGAAGTGTTAGGGTTAGGGTTCGGGGTAGGGTTAGGGTTAGGGGACGGGGACGGTTTAGGGTCCAGTTGAGGGTACGACAACGGTTTAGTGGGATCGTTCGTGTGAGGGCGCGGGTTAGTGTGAGCGTACGGGTTAGGATCAGGGGATGGGTGAGGGGAAGGCTTCGGGGACGGGTTAGGGTTAGGGTTTGGGTAGGGTTAGGGTTAAGGAATGGGGACGGTTTAGGGTCCAAGTGAGGGTACGACAACGGTTTAGGGGCAGCATACGTGTGAGCGGGCAGGATAGTGTGAGCGTACGGGTTAGGATTAGGGACGGGTGAGGGGAAGGCTTAGGGGAAGGGTTAGGGTTAGGGTTTGGGTTAGGGTTAGGGTTAGGGGACGGGGACGTTTTAGGGTCCAGGTGAGGGTACGACAACGCTTTAGGGGGAGAGTACGTGTGAGGGCGCGGGTTAGTGTGAGCATACGGGTTAGGATTAGGGGACGGGTAAGGGGAAGGCTTCGGGGAAGGGTTAGGGTTAGGGTTCGGGCTAGGGTTAGGGTTAGGGGACGGGGACGGTTTAGGGTCCAGGTGAGGGTACGACAACGCTTTAGGGGGAGCGTACGTGTGAGGGCGCGGGTTAGTGTGAAAGTACAGGTTAGGATTAGGGGACGGGTGAGGGGATGGTTTCGGGGAATGGTTAGGGATACGGTTCGGGCTAGGGTTAGGGTTAGGGGACGGGGATGGTTTAGGGTCCAGGTGAGGGTACGACAACGGGTTAGGGGGAGCGTACGTGTGAGGGCGCGTGTTAGTGTGAGCGAACGGGTTAGTATTAGGGGACGGGAGAGGGGAAGGCTTCGGGGAATGGTTAGGGATGGGGTTCGGGCTAGGGTTAGGGTTAGGGGACGGGGATGGTTTAGGTTCCAGGTGAGGGTACGACAACGGTTTAGGGGGAGCGTAAGTGTGAGGGCGCGTGTTAGTGTGAGCGAACGGGTTAGGATTAGGGGACGGGTGAGGGGAAGGCCTCGGGGAAGGGTTAGGGATAGGGTTCTGGTTAGGGTTAGGGTTAGGGGACGGGGACGGTTTAGGGTCCAGGTGAGGGTACGACAACGGTTTAGGGGGAGCGTACATGTGAGGGCGCGGGTTAGTGTGAGCGTACGGGTTATGATTAGGGGACGGGTGAGGGGAAGGCTTCGGGGAATGGTTAGGGTTAGGGTTCGGGCTAGGGTTAGGGTTAGGGTTAGGGGACGGTTTAGGGTCCAGGTGAGGGTACGACAACGCTTTAGGGGGAGAGTACGTGTGAGGGTGTGGTTTACTGTGAGCGTACGGGTTAGGATTAGGGGACGGGTGAGGAGAAGATTTCGGGGAAGGGTTAGAGTTAGGGTTCGGGCTAGGGTTAGGGTTAGAGGACGGGGACGGTTTAGGGTCCAGGTGAGGGTACGACAACGGTTTAGGGGGAGCGTACGTGTGAGGGCGCGGGTTAGTGTGAGCGTACGGGTTAGGATTATGGGACGGTTGAAGGGAAGGTTTCGGGGAAGAGTCAGTGTTAGCGTTTTGGCTAGGGTTAGGGGTAGGGGACGGGGACGGTTTCGTGTCCAGTTGTGGGTAAAACAGCGGTTTAGGGGGAGCGTACGTGTGAGGGCGCGGGTTAGTGTGAGCTTTTGGGTTAGGATTAGGGGATGGGTGAACCGAAGGCTTCGGGGAATGGTTATGGATAGGGTTCGGACTAGGGTTAGGATTAGGGGACGGGGATGGTTTAGGGTCCAGGTGAGGGTATTACAGCGGTTTAGTGGGAGCGTACGTGTGAGGGCGCGGGTCAGTGTGAGCGTATGTTTTAGGATTAGGGGACGGGTGAGGGGAAGGCTTCGGGGAAGGGTTAGGGTTAGGGTTCGCACTAGGGTTAGGGTTAGGGGACGGCGATGTATAGGGTCCAGGTGAGGGTACGACAACGGTTTAGGGGGAGCGTACGTGTGAGGCGCGGGTTAGTGTGAGCGTACGGGTTAGGATTAGGGGAAGGGTGAGGGGAAGGGTTAGGGTTAGGGTTCGGGCTAGGGTTAGGGTTAGGGCACGGGGACGGTTTAGGGTCCAGGTGAGGGTACGACAACGGTTTAGGGGGAGCGTACGTGTGAGGGCGCGGGTTAGTGTGAGTGTACGGGTTAGGATTAGGGGACGGGTGAGGGGAAGGCTTCGGTGAAGTGTTAGGTTTAGGGTTCGGGCTAGGGTTAGGGTTAGGGGTTGGGGACGGTTTAGGGTTCATGTGAGGGTATGACAACGGTTTAGGGGCAGCGTACGTGTGACGGCGTGGGTTAGTGTGAGCGTACGGCTTAGGATTACGGGACAGGTCAAGGGAAGGCTTCGGCGAACTGTTAGGGTTACGGTTCGGGCTAGGGTTAGGGTTAGGGGACGGGGGCGGTTTAGGGTCCAGGTGAGGGTACGACAACGGTTTAGGGGGAGCGTACGTGTGAGGGCGCGGGTTAGTGTGAGCGTTCGGGTTAGGATTAGGAGACGGGTGAGGGGAAGGCTTCGGGGAAGTGTTAGGGTTAGGGTTCGGGCTAGGGTTAGGGTTAGGGCACGGGGACGGTTTCGGGTCCAGATGAGGGTACGACAGCGGTTTAGGGGGAGCGTACGTGTGAGGGCGCGGGTTAGTGTGAGCGTACGGGTTAGGATTAGGGGACGGGTGAGGGGAAGGCTTCAGGGATGTGTTAGGGATAGGGTTCGGGCTAGGGTTAGGGTTAGGGGACGGGGACGGTTTAGGGTCCAGGTGAGGGTAAGACAACGGTTTAGGGGTAGCGTACGTGTGAGGGCACGGGTTAGTGTTATCGTACGGGTTAGGATTAGGGGACGGGTGAGGGGAAGGCTTCGGGGAAGGGTTAGGGTTACGGTTCGGGCTAGGGTTAGGGTTAGGGGACGGGGACGGTTTAGGGTCCAGGTGAGGGTACGACCATGGTTTAGGGGGAGCTAACGTGTGAGGGTGCGGGTTAGTGTGAGCTTACTGGTTAGGATTAGGGGACGGGTGAGGGGAAGGCTTCGGGGAAGTGTTAGGGTTAGGGTTCGGGTTAGGGGATGGGGACGGTTTAGGAACCAGTTGAGGGTACGTCAGCAGTTTAGGCGGAGCATACGTGTGAGGGCATGGGTTAGTGTGAGCGTACGGGTTACGATTAGGGGACGGGTGAGGGGAAGGCTTCGGGGAACGGTTAGGGTTAGGGTTCGGGCTAGGGTTAGGGTTAGGGGACGGAGACGGTTTAGTGTCCAGGTGAGGGTACGACAGCGGTTTAGGGGGAGCGTACGTGTGAGGGCGCCGGTTAGTGTGAGCTTACGGGTTAGGATTAGGGGACGGGTGAACCGAAGGCTTCGGGGAATGATTATGGATAGGGTTCGGGCTAGGGTTAGGTTTAGGGGACGGGGACGGTTTAGGGTCCAGGTGAGGGTACGAGAACGGTTTAGGTGGAGCGTACGTGTGAGGGCGCGGGTTTGTGTGAGCGTACGGGTTAGGATTAGGGGACGGGTGAGGGGAAGGCTTCGGGGAAGTGTTAGGGTTAGGGTTAGGGCTAGGGTTAGGGTTAGGGGACGGGGACGGTTTCGGGTCGAGGTGAGGGTACGATAATGGTTTAGGGGGAGCGTACGTGTGAGGGCGCGTGTTAGTGTGAGCGTACGGGTTAGGATTAGGGGAC
This sequence comes from Leucopleurus acutus, assembly GCF_964270905.1. Classification (NCBI taxonomy): domain Eukaryota; kingdom Metazoa; phylum Chordata; class Mammalia; order Artiodactyla; family Delphinidae; genus Leucopleurus; species Leucopleurus acutus. The sequence goes on from NW_028138998.1 coordinate 207,918, forward strand.
GGGTGAGGGGAAGGCTTCGGGGAATGGTTAGGGATAGGGTTCGGGCTAGGGTTAGGATTAGGGGACGGGGATGGTTTAGGGTCCAGGTGAGGGTATTACAGCGGTTTAGGGGGAGCGTACGTGTGAGGGCGCGGGTCAGTGTGAGCGTATGGTTTAGGATTAGGGGACGGGTGACGGGAAGGGTTAGGGTTAGGGTTCGCACTAGGGTTAGTGTTAGGTGACGGGGAGGGTTTAGGGTCCAGGTGAGGGTACGACAATGCTTTAGGTTGAGCGTACGTGTGAGGGCGCGGGTTAGTGTGAGCCTACGAGTAAGGATTAGGGGACGGGTGAGGGGAAGGCTTCGGGGAAGGGTTAGGGTTAGGGTTCGGGCTAGGGTTAGGGTTAGGGGACGGGGATGTATAGGGTCCAGGTGAGGGTACGACAACGGTTTAGGGGGAGCGTACGTGTGAGAGCGCGGGTTAGTGTGAAAGTACACGTTAGGATTAGGGGACAGGTGAGGGGATGGTTTCGGGGAATGGTTAGGGATACGGTTCGGGCTAGGGTTAGGGTTAGGGGACGGGGATGGTTTAGGGTCCAGGTGAGGGTACGACAACGGTTTAGGGGGAGCATACGTGTGAGGGCGCATGTTAGTGTGAGCGAACGGGTTAGGATTAGGGGACGGGTGAGGGGAAGGCTTCGGGGAATGGTTAGGGATAGGGTTCGGGCTAGGGTTAGGGTTAGGGGACAGGGATGGTTTAGGGTCCAGGTGAGGGTACGACAATGGTTTAAGGGGAGCGTACGTGTGAGGGCGCGTGTTAGTGTGAGCGAACGGGTTAGGATTAGGGTACGGGTGAGGGGAAGGCTTCGGGGAAGGGTTAGGGATAGGGTTCTGGTTATGGTTAGGGTTAGGGGACGGGGACGGTTTAGGGTCCAGGTGAGGGTACGACAACGGTTTAGGGGGAGCGTACATGTGAGGGCACGGGTTAGTGTGAGCGTACGGGTTAGGATTAGGGGACGGGTAAGGGGAAGGCTTTGGGGAAAGGTTAGGGTTAGAGTTCGGGCTAGGGTTAGGCTTAGGGGACGGGGACGGTTTAGGGTCCAGGTGAGGGTACGACAACGCTTTAGGGGGAGAGTACGTGTGAGGGCGTGGTTTAGTGTGAGCGTACGGGTTAGGATTTGGGGACGGGTGAGGAGAAGATTTCGGGGAAGGGTTAGGGTTAGGGTTCGGGCTAGGGTTAGGGTTAGAGGACGGGGACGGTTTTGGGTCCAGTTGAGGGTACGACAACGGTTTAGGGGGAGCGTACGTGTGAGGGCACGGGTTAGTGTGAGCGTACGGGTTAGGATTAGGGGACGGTTGAGGGGAAGGTTTCGGGGAAGAGTCAGGGTTAGCGTTTTGGCTAGGGTTAGGGGTAGGGGACGGGGACGGTTTAGGGTCGAGGTGAGGGTACGACAATGGTTTAGGGGGAGCGTACGTGTGAGGGCGCGTGTTAGGTGAGCGTACGGGTTAGGATTAGGGGACGGGTGAGGGGAAGGCTTCGGGGAATGGGTAGGGATAGGGTTCGGGCTAGGGTTAGGATTAGGGGACGGGGATGGTTTAGGGTCCAGGTGAGGGTATTACAGCGGTTTAGGGGGAGCGTACGTGTGATGGCGCGGGTCAGTGTGAGCGTATGGTTTAGGATTAGGGGACGGGAAGGTTTAGGGTTAGGGTTCGCACTAGGGTTAGTGTTAGGTGACGGGGAGGGTTTAGGGTCCAGGTGAGGGTACGACAATGCTTTAGGGTGAGCGTACGTGTGAGGGCGCGGGTTAGTGTGAGCCTATGAGTAAGGATTAGGGGACGGGTGAGGGGAAGGCTTCGGGGAAGGGTTAGGGTTAGGGTTCGGGCTAGGGTTAGGGTTAGGGGACGGGGATGTATAGGGTCCAGGTGAGGGTACGACAACGGTTTAGGGGGAGCGTACGTGTGAGGCGCGGGTTAGTGTGAGCGTACGGGGTAGGATTAGGGGACGGGTGAGGGGAAGGCTTCGCGGAAGTGTTAGGTTTAGGTTTCGGGCTAGGGTTAGGGTTAGGGGACGGGGACGGTTTACGGTCCAGGTGAGGGTACGACAACGCTTTAGGGGGAGCGTACGTGTGAGGGCGCGGGTTAGTGTGAGCGTACGGGTTAGGATTAGGGGACGGGTGAGGGGAAGGCTTCGGAGAAGGGTTAGGGTTAGGGTTCAGGCTACGGTTAGGGTTAGGGGACGGGGACGGTTTAGGGTCCAGGTGAGGGTACAACAACGGTTTAGGGGGAGCGTACGTGTGAGGGCGCGTGTTAGTGTGAGCGTACTGGTTTAGGATTAGGGGACGGGTGAGGGGAACGCTTCGGGGAAGGGTTAGGGTTAGGGTTCGGGCTCGGGTTAGGGTTAGGGAACGGGGACGGTTTAGGGTCCAGGTGAGGGTACGACACGGTTTAGGGTGAGCGTACGTGTGAGGGCACGGGTTAGTGTGAGCTTACGGGTTAGGATTATGGGACGGGTGAGGGGAAGGCTTCCTGGAAGGGTTAGGGTTATGGTTCGGGCTAGGGTTAGGGTTAGGGACGGGGACGGTTTAGGGTCCAGATGAGGGTACGACAACGTTTCAGGTGGAGCGTACGTGTGAGGGTGCGGGTTGGTGTGAGCGTATGGGTTAAGATTAGGGGACGGGTGAGGGGAAGGCTTCGAGGAAGGGTTAGGGTTAGGGTTCGGGCTAGGGTTAGGGTTAGGGGACAGGGACGGTTTATGGTCCCGGTGAGGGTACGACAATGGTTTAGGGGGAGCGTACGTGTGAGGGCGCGGATTAGTGTGAGCGTACGGGTTAGGATTAGGGGACGGGTGAGGGGAAGGCTTCGGGGAAGGTTTAGGGTTAGGGTTCGGGCTAGGGTTAGGGTTAGGGGACGGGGACGGTTTAGGGTCCCGGTGAGGGTACGTCAGCAGTTTAGGGGTAGCGAACGTGTGAGGGCGCGGGTTAGTGTGAGCGTACGGGAGAGGATTCGGGGACGGGTGAGGGGAAGGCTTCGGGGAAGGGTTAGTGTTAGGGTTCGGGCTAGGGTTTGGTTTAGGGGACGGGGACGGTTTAGAGTCCAGGTGAGGGTACGACAACGCTTTAGGGGGAGCGTACGTGTGAGGGCGTGAGTTAGTGTGAGCGTACGGGTTAGGATTAGGGGTGGGTGAGGGGAAGTCTTCGGGGAAGGTTTAGGGTTAGGGTTCAGGTTAGGGTTTGCGTTAGGGGACGGGGACGGTTTAGGGTCCAGGTGAGGGTACGACAACGGTTTAGGGGGAGCGTACGTGTGAGGGCGTGGTTTAGTGTGAGCGTACGGGTTAGGATTTGGGGACGGGTGAGGAGAAGATTTCGGGGAAGGGTTAGGGTTAGGGTTCGGGCTAGGGTTAGGGTTAGAGGACGGGGACGGTTTTGGGTCCAGGTGAGTGTACGACAACGGTTTAGGGGGAGCGTACGTGTGAGGTCGCGGGTTAGTGTGAGCGTACGGGTTAGGATTAGGGGACGGTTGAGGGGAAGGTTTCGGGGAAGAGTCAGGGTTAGCGTGTTGGCTAGGGTTAGGGGGAGGGGACGGGGACGGTTTAGGGTCGAGGTGAGGGTACGACAATGGTTTAGGGGGAGTGTACGTGTGAGGGCGCGTGTTAGTGTGAGCGTACGGGTTAGGATTAGGGGACGGGTGACGGGAAGGGTTAGGGTTAGGGTTCGCACTAGGGTTAGTGTTAGGTGACGGGGAGGGTTTAGGGTCCAGGTGAGGGTACGACAATGCTTTAGGGTGAGCGTACGTGTGAGGGCGCGGGTTAGTGTGAGCCTACGAGTAAGGATTAGGGGACGGGTGAGGGGAAGGCTTCGGGGAAGGGTTAGGGTTAGGGTTCGGGCTAGGGTTAGGGTTAGGGGACGGGGATGTATAGGGTCCAGGTGAGGGTACGACAACGGTTTAGGGGGAGCGTACGTGTGAGGCGCGGGTTAGTGTGAGCGTACGGGTTAGGATTAGGGGACGGGTGAGGGGAAGGTTTAGGGTTAGGGTTCGGGCTAGGGATAGGGTTAGGGCACGGGGACGGTTTAGGGTCCAGGTGAGGGTAAGACAACGGTTTAGGGGTAGCGTACGTGTGAGGGCATGGGTTAGTGTTATCGTACGGGTTAGGATTAGGGGACGGGTGAGGGGAAGGCTTCGGGGAAGGGTTAGGGTTACGGTTCGGGCCAGGGTTAGGGTTAGGGGACAGGGACGGTTTAGGGTGCAGGTAAGGGTACGACAATGCTTTAGGGAGATCGTACGTGTGAGGGCGCGGGTTATTGTGAGCATACCGTTTAGGATTAGGGGACGTGTGAGGGGAACGTTTCGGGTAAGGGTTAGGTTTAGGTTTCGGGCTAGGGTTAGGGTTAGGGGACGGGGACGGTTTACGGTCCAGGTGAGGGTACGACAACGCTTTAGGGGGAGCGTACGTGTGAGGGCGCGGGTTAGTGTGAGCGTACGGGTTAGTATTAGGGGACGGGTGAGGGGAAGGCTTCGGAGAAGGGTTAGGGTTAGGGTTCAGGCTACGGTTAGGGTTAGGGGACGGGGACGGTTTAGGGTCCAGGTGAGGGTACAACAACGGTTTAGGGGGAGCGTACGTGTGAGGGCGCGTGTTAGTGTGAGCGTACTGGTTTAGGATTAGGGGACGGGTGAGGGGAACGCTTCGGGGAAGGGTTAGGGTTAGGGTTCGGGCTAGGGTTAGGGTTAGGGAACGGGGACAGTTTAGGGTCCAGGTGAGGGTACGACACGGTTTAGGGTGAGCGTACGTGTGAGGGCGCGGGTTAGTGTGAGCTTACGGGTTAGGATTAGGGGACGGGTGAGGGGAAGGCTTCCTGGAAGGGTTAGGGTTATGGTTCGGGCTAGGGTTAGGGTTAGGGACGGGGACGGTTTAGGGTCCAGGTGAGGGTACGACAACGTTTCAGGGGTAGCGTACGTGTGAGGGTGCGGTTTGGTGTGAGCGTATGGGTTAAGATTAGGGGACGGGTGAGGGGAAGGCTTCGAGGAAGGGTTAGGGTTAGGGTTCGGGCTAGGGTTAGGGTTAGGGGACAGGGACGGTTTATGGTCCCGGTGAGGGTACGACAATGGTTTAGGGGGAGCGTACGTGTGAGGGCGCGGATTAGTGTGAGCGTACGGGTTAGGATTAGGGGACGGGTGAGGGGAAGGCTTCGGGGAACGTTTAGGTTTAGGGTTCGGGCTAGGGTTAGGGTTAGGGGACGGGGACGGTTTAGGGTCCCGGTGAGGGTACGTCAGCAGTTTAGGGGGAGCAAACGTGTGAGGGCGCGGGTTAGTGTGAGCGTACGGGATAGGATTCGGGGAGGGGTGAGGGGAAGGCTTCGGGGAAGGGTTAGTGTTAGGGTTCGGGCTAGGGTTTAGTTTAGGGGACGGGGACGGTTTAGAGTCCAGGTGAGGGTACGACAACGCTTTAGGGGGAGCCTACGTGTGAGGGCGTGAGTTAGTGTGAGCGTACGGGTTAGGATTAGGGGTGGGTGAGGGGAAGGCTTCGGGGAAGGGTTAGGGTTAGGGTTCAGGTTAGGGTTTGGGTTAGGGGACGGGGACGGTTTAGGGTCCAGGTGAGGGTACGACAACGGTTTAGGGGGAGCGTACGTGTGAGGGCACGGGTTAGTGTGAGCGTACGGTTTAGGATTAGGGGACGGGTGAGGGGAAGGCTTCGGGGAAGGGTTAGGGTTAGGGTTCGGGCTAGGGTTAGGGTTAGGGGACGGGGACGGTTTCGGGTCCAGTTGAGGGTACGACAGCACTTTAGGGGGAGCGTACGTGTGAGGGCGCGGGTTAGTGTGAGCGTATGGTTTAGGCTTAGGGGACGGGTGAGGGGTAGGCTTCAGGGAAGGGTTAGGGATAGGGTTCGGGCTAGGGTTAGGGTTAGGGGACGGGGATGGTTTAGGGTCCAGGTGAGGGTATGACAACGGTTTAGGGGGAGCGTACGTGTGAGGGCGCAGGTTAGTGTGAGCGTACGGGTTAGGAATAGGGGACGGGTGAGGGGAAGGCTTCGGGGAAGGGTTAGGGTTAGAGTTCGGTCTAGGGTTAGGGTTAGGGGAACGGGACGGTTTAGGGTCCAGGTGTGTGTACGACAACGGTTTAGGGGGAGAATACGTGTAAGGGCGCGGGTTAGTGTGAGCGTACGGGTTAGGGTTAGGGGACGGGTGAGGGGAAGGCTTCGGGGAAGTGTTAAGGTTAGGCTTCGGGCTAGGGTTAGGGTTAGGGGATGGGGATGGTTTAGGGTCCAGGTGAGGGTACGACAACGGTTGAGGGGGAGCGTATGTGTGAGGGCGCAGGTTAGTGTGAGGGTACGGTTTAGCATTAGGGGACGGGTGAGGGGAAGGCTTCGGGGAAGCGTTAGGGTTAGGGTTTGGGCTAGGGTTAGGGTTAGGGGACGGGGACGGTTTAGGGTCCAGGTGAGGGTACGACAACAGTTTAGGGTGAGCGTACGTGTGAGGGCGCGGGTTAATGTGAGCGTATAGGTTAGGATTAGGGGACGGGTGAGGGGAAGGCTTCGGGGAAGGGTTAGGTTTAGGGTTCGGGCTAGGGTTAGGTTTAAGGAACGGGGACGGTTTAGGGTCCAGGTGAGGGTACGAAAATGGTTTAGGGGGAGCGTACGTGTGAGGGCGCGGATTAGTGTGAGCGTATGGGTTAGGATTAGGGGACGGGTGAGGGGAAGGCTTCGGGGAAGGGTTAGGGTTAGGGTTCGGGCTAGGGTTAGGGTTAGGGGACGGGGACGGTTTAGGGTCCAGGTGAGTGTACGACCATGGTTTAGGGGGAGCTAATGTGTGAGGGCGCGGGTTAGTGTGAGCTTACTTGTTAGGATTAGGGGACGGGAGAGGGGAAGGCTTCGGGGAAGGGTTAGGGTTAGGGTTCGGGCTAGGGTTAGGGGATGGGGACGGTTTAGTGTCCAGGTGAGGGTACGACAACGGTTTAGGGGGAGCGTACGTGTGAGGGCGTGGGTTAGTGTGAGAGTACGGGTTAGGATTAGGGGACGGGTGAGGTGAAGGCTTCCGGGAAGTGTTAGGATTAGGGTTCGGCTACGGTTACGGTTAGAGGACGGGGACGGTTTAGGGTCCAGGTGAGGGTACGAGAACGGTTTAGGGGGAGCGTACGTGTGAGGGCGCGGGTTAGTGTGAGCGTACGTGTTAGGATTAGGGGACGGGTGAGGGGAAGGCTTCGGGGAAGGGTTAGGGTTAGGGTTCGGGCTAGGGTTAGGTTTAGGGGACGGGGACAGTTTCGTGTCCAGTTGAGGGTACGACAGCGGTTTAGGGCGAGCGTACGTGTGAGGGCGTGAGTTAGTGTGAGCTTACGGGTTAGGATTAGGGGACGGGTGAACCGAAGGCTTCCGGGAATGGTTATGGATAGGGTTCGGGCTAGGGTTAGGTTTAGGGGACGGGGACGGTTTAGGGTCCAGGTGAGGGTACGACAACGGTTTAGGGGGTGCGAACGTGTGAGGGCGTGGGTTAGTGTGAGCGTACGGGTTAGGAATAGGGCACGGGTTATGGGAAGGCTTTGGGGAAGGTTTAGCGTTAGGGTTAGGGCGAGGGTTAGGGTTAGGGGACGGGGACGGTTTAGGGTCCAGGTGAGGGTACGACAATGGTTTAGAGGGAGCGTACGTGTGAGGGCGCGGGTTAGTGGGAGCGTTTGGGTTAGGATTAGGGGACGGGTGAGGGTAAGGCTTCGGGGAAGTGTTAGGGTTAGGATTCGGGCTAGGTTTAGGGTTAGGGGATGGGAACGGTTTAGGGTCCAGGTGAGGGTATGACAACGCTTTAGGGGGAGCGTACTTTTGCGGGCGCGGGTTAGTGTGAGCGTACGGGTTAGGATTAGGGGACGGGTTAGGGGAAGGATTCGGGGAAGGGTTAGGGTTAAGGTTCGGGCTAGGGTTAGGGTTAGGGAACGGAGACGGTTTCGGGTCTAGTTGATGGTACGAGAGTGGTTTAGGGTGAGCGTACGTGTGAGGGTGCGGGTTAGTGTGAGCGTACCGTTTAGGATTAGCAGACGGATGACGGGAAGGCTTCGGGGAAGGGTTAGGGTTACGGTTTGGTCTAGGGTTAGGGTTAGGGTTAGGGGACGGGGACGGTTTAGGGTGCAGGTAAGGGTACGACAATGCTTTAGGGAGATCGTACGTGTGAGGGCGCGGGTTATTGTGAGCGTACGGGTTAGGATTAGGGGACGTGTGAGGGGAACGTTTCGGGTAAGGGTTAGGGATAGTGTTCGGGATAGGGTTAGGGTTAGGGGAAGGGTACTCTTTAGGGTCCAGGTGAGGGTACGACAACGGTTTACGGGGAGCGTACGTGTGAGGGCGAGGGTTAGTGTGAGCGTACGGGGTAGGATTAGGGGACGGGTGAGGGGAAGGCTTCGGAGAAGGGTTAGGGTTAGGGTTCAGGCTACGGTTAGGGTTAGGGGACGGGGACGGTTTAGGGTCCAGGTGAGGGTACAACAACGGTTTAGGGGGAGCGTACGTGTGAGGGCGCGTGTTAGTGTGAGCGTACTGGTTTAGGATTAGGGGGCGGGTGAGGGGAACGCTTCGGGGAAGGGTTAGGGTTAGGGTTCGGGCTAGGGTTAGGGTTAGGGACGGGGACGGTTTAGGGTCCAGGTGAGGGTACGACAACGTTTCAGGGGTAGCGTACGTGTGAGGGTGCGGTTTGGTGTGAGTGTATGGGTTAAGATTAGGGGACGGGTGAGGGGAAGGCTTCGAGGAAGGGTTAGGGTTACGGTTCGGGCTAGGGTTAGGGTTAGGGGACAGGGACGGTTTATGGTCCCGGTGAGGGTACGACAATGGTTTAGGGGGAGCGTACGTGTGAGGGCGCGGATTAGTGTGAGCGTACGGGTTAGGATTAGGGGACGGGTGAGGGGAAGGCTTCGGGGAACGTTTAGGTTTAGGGTTCGGGCTAGGGTTAGGGTTAGGGGACGGGGACGGTTTAGGGTCCCGGTGAGGGTACGTCAGCAGTTTAGGGGGAGCAAACGTGTGAGGGCGCGGGTTAGTGTGAGCGTACGGGATAGGATTCGGGGACGGGTGAGGGGAAGGCTTCGGGGAAGGGTTAGTGTTAGGGTTCGGGCTAGGGTTTAGTTTAGGGGACGGGGACGGTTTAGAGTCCAGGTGAGGGTACGACAACGCTTTAGGGGGAGCCTACGTGTGAGGGCGTGAGTTAGTGTGAGCGTACGGGTTAGGATTAGGGGTGGGTGAGGGGAAGGCTTCGGGGAAGGGTTAGGGTTAGGGTTCAGGTTAGGGTTTGGGTTAGGGGACGGGGACGGTTTAGGGTCCAGGTGAGGGTACGACAACGGTTTAGGGGGAGCGTACGTGTGAGGGCACGGGTTAGTGTGAGCGTACGGTTTAGGATTAGGGGACGGGTGAGGGGAAGGCTTCGGGGAAGGGTTAGGGTTAGGGTTCGGGCTAGGGTTAGGGTTAGGGGACGGGGACGGTTTCGGGTCCAGTTGAGGGTACGACAGCACTTTAGGGGGAGCGTACGTGTGAGGGCGCGGGTTAGTGTGAGCGTATGGTTTAGGCTTAGGGGACGGGTGAGGGGTAGGCTTCAGGGAAGGGTTAGGGATAGGGTTCGGGCTAGGGTTAGGGTTAGGGGACGGGGATGGTTTAGGGTCCAGGTGAGGGTATGACAACGGTTTAGGGGGAGCGTACGTGTGAGGGCGCAGGTTAGTGTGAGCGTACGGGTTAGGAATAGGGGACGGGTGAGGGGAAGGCTTCGGGGAAGGGTTAGGGTTAGGGTTCGGTCTAGGGTTAGGGTTAGGGGAACGGGACGGTTTAGGGTCCAGGTGTGTGTACGACAACGGTTTAGGGGGAGAATACGTGTAAGGGCGTGGGTTAGTGTGAGCGTACGGGTTAGGGTTAGGGGACGGGTGAGGGGAAGGCTTCGGGGAAGTGTTAAGGTTAGGCTTCGGGCTAGGGTTAGGGTTAGGGGACGGGGACGGTTTAGGGTCCAGGTGAGGGTACAACAACGGTTTAGGGGGAGCGTACGTGTGAGGGCGCGTGTTAGTGTGAGCGTACTGGTTTAGGATTAGGGGGCGGGTGAGGGGAACGCTTCGGGGAAGGGTTAGGGTTAGGGTTCGGGCTAGGGTTAGGGTTAGGGAACGGGGACGGTTTAGGGTCCAGGTGAGGGTACGACACGGTTTAGGGTGAGCGTACGTGTGAGGGCGCGGGTTAGTGTGAGCTTACGGGTTAGGATTAGGGGACGGGTGAGGGGAAGGCTTCCTGGAAGGGTTAGGGTTATGGTTCAGGTTAGGGTTAGGGTTAGGGACGGGGACGGTTTAGGGTCCAGGTGAGGGTACGACAACGTTTCAGGGGTAGCGTACGTGTGAGGGTGCGGGTTGGTGTGAGCGTATGGGTTAAGATTAGGGGACGGGTGAGGGGAAGGCTTCGAGGAAGGGTTAGGGTTAGGGTTCGGGCTAGGGTTAGGGTTAGGGGACAGGGACGGTTTATGGTCCCGGTGAGGGTACGACAATGGTTTAGGGGGAGCGTACGTGTGAGGGCGCGGATTAGTGTGAGCGTACGGGTTAGGATTAGGGGACGGGTGTGGGGAAGGCTTCGGGGAAGGTTTAGGGTTAGGGTTCGAGCTAGGGTTAGGGTTAGGGGACGGGGACGGTTTAGGGTCCCGGTGAGGGTACGTCAGCAGTTTAGGGGGAGCGAACGTGTGAGGGCGCGGGTTAGTGTGAGCGTACGGGATAGGATTCGGGGACGGGTGAGGGGAAGGCTTCGGGGAAGGGTTAGTGTTAGGGTTCGGGCTAGGGTTTGGTTTAGGGGACGGGGACGGTTTAGAGTCCAGGTGAGGGTACGACAACGCTTTAGGGGGAGCGTACGTGTGAGGGCGTGAGTTAGTGTGAGCGTACGGGTTAGGATTAGGGGTGGGTGAGGGGAAGGCTTCGGGTAAGGGTTAGGATTAGGGTTCAGGTTAGGGTTTGGGTTAGGGGACGGGGACGGTTTAGGGTCCAGGTGAGGGTACGACAACGGTTTAGTGGGAGCGTACGTGTGAGGGCACGGGTTAGTGTGAGCGTACGGTTTAGGATTAGGGGACGGGTGAGGGGAAGGCTTCGGGGAAGGGTTAGGGTTATGGTTCGGGCTAGGGTTAGGGTTAGGGGACGGGGACGGTTTCGGGTCCAGTTGAGGGTACGACAGCACTTTAGGGGGAGCGTACGTGTGAGGGCGCGGGTTAGTGTGAGCGTACGGTTTAGGCTTAGGGGACGGGTGAGGGGTAGGCTTCAGGGAAGGGTTAGGGATAGGGTTCGGGTTAGGGTTAGGGTTAGGGGACGGGGACGGTTTAGGGTCCAGGTGAGGGTATGACAACGGTTTAGGGGGAGCGTACGTGTGAGGGCGCAGGTTAGTGTGAGCGTACGGGTTAGGAATAGGGGACGTGTGAGGGGAAGGCTTCGGGGAAGGGTTAGGGTTAGGGTTCGGTCTAGGGTTAGGGTTAGGGGAAGGGGACGGTTTAGGGTCCAGGTGTGTGTACGACAACGGTTTAGGGGGAGAATACGTGTAAGGGCGTGGGTTAGTGTGAGCGTACGGGTTAGGGTTAGGGGACGGGTGAGGGGAAGGCTTCGGGGAAGGGTTAGGGTTAGGGTTCGGGCTAGGGTTAGGGTTAGGGAACGGGGACGGTTTAGGGTCCAGGTGAGGGTACGACAATAGTTTAGGGGGAGTGTACGTGTGAGGGCGCGGGTTAGTGTGAGCGTACGGGTTAGGATTACGGGTCGGGTGAGGGGAAGGTTTCGGGGAAGGGTTAGGGTTACGGTTTGGGCTAGGGTTAGGGTTAGGGGAGGGGGACGGTTTAGGGTGCAGGTAAGGGTACGACAATGCTTTAGGGAGAGCGTACGTGTGAGGGCGCGGGTTATTGTTTGCGTACGGGTTAGGATTAGGGGACGGGTGAGGGGAAGGCTTCGGGGAAGTGTTAGGGTTAGGGTTCGGGCTAGGGTTAGGGTTAGGGATGGGGGACGGTTTAGGGTCCAGGTGAGGGTACAACAACGGTTTAGGGGGAGCGTAGGTGTGTGGGCGCGGGTTAATGTGAGCGTACGGGTTAGGATTAGGGGACGGGTGAGGGGAAGACTTCGGGGAAGGGTTAGGGTTAGGGTTCAGGCTAGGGTTAGGGTTAGGGGACAGGGATGGTTTAGGGTCCAGGTGAGGGTACGACAACGGTTTAGGGGGAGCGTATGTGTGAGGGCGCGGGTTAGTGTGAGCGTACGGGTTAGGATTAGGGGACGGGTGAGGGGAAGGCTTCGGGGAAGTGTTAGGGTTAGGGTTCGGGCTAGGTTTAGGGTTAGGGGACGGGGACGGTTTAGGGTCCAGGTGAGGGTACGACAAAGCTTTAGGGGGAGCGTACGTGTGAGGGCGCGGGTTAGTGTTAGCGTACAGGTTAGTATTAGGGGACGGGTGAGGGGAAGGCTTCGGGGAAGTGTTAGGTTTAGGGTTCGGGTTAGGGTTAGGGTTAGGGGACGGGGACGGTTTAGGGTCCAGGTGAGGGTACGACACCGGTTTAGGGGGAGCGTATGGGTGAGGGCGTGGGTTAGTGTGAGTGTACGGGTTAGGATTAGATGACGGGTGAGGGGAAGGCTTCGGGGAAAGGTTAGAGTTAGGGTTCGGTCTAGGGTTAGGGTTAGGGGACGGGGACGGTTTAGGTTCCATGTGAGGGTACGACAACGGTTTAGGGGGAGCGTAAGTGTGAAGTCGTGGGTTAGTGTGAGCGTCCGGGTTAGGATTAGGGGACGGGTGAGGGGAAGGCTTCGGGGAAGGGTTAGGGTTAGGGTTGGGGCTAGGGTTAGCGTTAGGGGACAGGGACAGTTTAGGTTGCAGGTGAGGGTACGACAACGCTTTAGGGGGAGCGTACATGTGAGGGCACGGGTTAGTGTGAGCGTACGGGTTAGGATTATGGGACGGGTGAGGGGAAGGCTTCGGGGAAGTGTTAGGGTTAGGGTTCGGGCTATTGTTAGGGTTAGGGGACGGGGACGGTTTAGGGACCAGGTGAGGGTACGACAACGCTTTAGGGGGAGAGTACGTGTGAGGGCGCGGGTTAGTGTGAGCGTCCGGGTTAGGATTAGGGGACGGGTGAGGGGAAGACTTCGGGGAGGACTTAGGGTTAGGGTTCGGGCTAGGGTTAGGTTTAGGGGACAGGGACGGTTTAGGGTCCAGGTGAGGTTACGACAACGGTTTACGGGGAGCGTACGTGTGAGGGCGCGGGTTAGTGTGAGCGTATGCGTTAGGATTAGGGAACGGGTGAGGGGAAGGCTTTGGGGAAGTGTTAGGGTTAGGGTTCGGGCTAGGGTTAGGGTTAGGGGATGGGGACGGTTGAGGGTTCAGGTGAGGGTACGACAACAGTTTAGGGGGAGCGTACGTGTGAGGGCGTAGGTTAGTGTGAGCGTACAGGTTAGGATTAGGGGACGGGTGAGGGGAAGGCTTCAGGGAAGGGTTAGGGTTAGGGTTCGGGCTAGGGTTAGTGTTAGGGGACGGGGACCATTTAGGCTCCAGGTGAGGGTACGACAATGGTTTAGGGGGAGTGTACGTGTGAGGGCGCGGGTTAGTGTCAGCGTACGGGTTAGGATTAGGGGACGGGTGAGGGGAAGGCTTCGGGGAAGTGTTACGTTTAGGGTTCGGGCTAGGGTTAGGGTTAGGGGACAGGGACGGTTTAGGGTCCAGGTGAGGGTACGACAAAGGTTTAGGGGGTGCGTAAGTGTGAAGTCGTGGGTTAGTGTGAGCGTCCGGGTTAGGATTAGGGGACGGGTGAGGGGAAGGCTTCGGGGAAGGGTTCGGGTTAGGGTTCGGGCTAGGGTTAGGTTTAGGGGACGGGGACGGTTTAGGGTCCAGGTTAGGGTACGACAACGGTTTAGGGGGAGCGTACGGGTGAGGGCGTGGTTTAGTGTGAGGGTACGGGTTAGGATTAGAGGACGAGTGAGGGGAAGGCTTCGGGGAAGGGTTAGGGTTAGTGTTCGGGCTAGGGTTAGGGTTAGGGGACGGGGACGGTTTAGGGTCCAGGTGAGGGTACGACAACGGGTAAGGGGGAGCGTACGTGTGAGGGCGCAGGTTAGTGTGAGCGTACGGGTTAGGATTAGGGGACGGGTGAGGGGAAGGCTTCGGGGAAGGGTTAGGGTTAGTGTTCGGGCTAGGGTTAGGGTTAGGGGACGGGGACAGTTTAGGGGCCAGGTGAGGGTACGACAACAGTTTAGGGTGAGCGTACGTGTGAGGGCACGGGTTAGTGTGAGCCTACGGGTTAGGATTAGGGGACGGGTGAGGGGAAGGCTTCGGGGAAGGGTTAGGTTTAGGGTTCGGGCTAGGGTTAGGGTTAGGGTACGGGGACGATTTAGGGTCCAGGTGAGGGGACGACAATGGTTTAGGGGGAGCGTACGTGTGAGGGCGCGGGTTAGTGTGAGGGTACGGGTTAGGATTAGAGGACGGGTGAGGGGAAGGCTTCGGGGAAGGGTTAGAGTTAGGGTTCGGGCTAGGGTTAGGGTTAGGGGACGGGGACGGTTTAGGGTACAGGTGAGGGTACGACAACGGTTTAGGGGGTGCGTAAGTGTGAAGTCGTGGGTTAGTGTGAGCGTCCGGGTTAGGATTAGGGGACGGGTGAGGGGAAGGCTTCGGGGAAGGGTTCGGGTTAGGGTTCGGGCTAGGATTAGGTTTAGGGAACGGGGACGGTTTAGGGTCCAGGTGAGGGTATGACAACGGTTTAGGGGGAGCGTACGGGTGAGGGCGCGGTTTAGTGTGAGGGTACGGGTTAGGATTAGAGGACGGGTGAGGGGAAGGCTTCGGGGAAGGGTTAGAGTTAGGGTTCAGGCTAGGGTTAGGGTTAGGGGACAGGGATGGTTTAGGGTCCAGGTGAGGGTACGACAACGGTTTAGGGGGAGCGTACGTGTGAGGACGTGGGTTAGTGTGAGCGTACGGTTTAGGATTAGGGGACGGGTGAGGGGAAGGCTTTGGGGAAGGGTTAGGGTTAGGGTTCGGGCTAGGGTTAGGGTTAGGGGACGGGGACGGTTTAGGGTCCAGGTGAGGGTACTACAACGGTTTAGGGGGAGCGTAAATGTGAGTGCGCGGGTTAGTGTGAGCGTACGGGTTAGGATTAGGGGACGGGTGAGGGGAAGCCTTCGGGGAAGGGTTAGGGTTAGGGTTCGGGCTAGGGTTAGGGTTAGTGGACGGGGACGGTTTAGGGTCCAGGTGAGGGTACGACAACGGTTTAGGGGGAGCATATGTATGAGGGCGCGGGTTAGTGTGAGCGTACGGGTTAGGGTTAGGGGACGGGTGAGGGGAAGGCTTCGGGGAAGGGTTAGGGTTAGTGTTCGCGCTAGGGTTAGGGTTAGGGGACGGGGACGGTTTAGGGTCCAGGTGAGGGTACGACAACAGTTTAGGGGGAGTGTACGTGTGAGGGCGCGGGTTAGTGTGAGCGTACGGGTTAGGATTAGGGGACGGGTGAAGGGAAGGTTTCGGGGAAGATTTAGGGTTAGGTTTCGGGCTAAGGTTAGGGTTAGGGGACGGGGACCGTTTTGGCTCCAGGTGAGGGTACGACAATGGTTTAGGGGTAGTGTACTTGTGAGGGCGCGGGTTAGTGTGAGCGTACGGGTTAGGATTAGGGGACGGGTGAGGGGAAGGCTTTGGGGAAGGGTTAGGGTTAGGGTTATGATTAGGGTTAGGGTTAGGGGACGGGGACGGTTTAGGGTCCAGGTGAGGGTACGACAACGGTTTAGGAGGAGCGTACGTGTGTGGGCGCGGGTTAGTGTGAGCTTACGGGTTAGGATTAGGGGACGGGTGAGGGGAAGACTTCGGGGAAGGGTTAGGGTTAGGGTTCAGGCTAGGGTTAGGGTTAGGGGACAGGGATGGTTTAGGGTCCAGGTGAGGGTACGACAACGGTTTAGGGGGAGCGTACGTGTGAGGGCGCGGGTTAGTGTGAGCGTACGGGTTAGGATTAGGGAACGGGTGAGGGGACGGCTTCGGGGAAGTGTTAGGTTTAGTGTTCGGGGTAGGGTTAGGGTTAGGGGACGGGTACGGTTTAGGGTCCAGGTGAGGGTACGACAACGCTTTAGGGGGAGCGTACGTGTGAGGGCGTGGGTTAGTGTGAGCGTACGGGTTAGGATTAGGGGACGGGTGAGGGGAAGGCTTCGGGGAAGGGTTAGGGTTAGGGTTCGGGCTAGGGTTAGGGTTAGGGGAAGGGGACGGTTTAGTGTCCAGGTGAGGGTACGACAACGGTTTAGGGGGAGAATACGTGTGAGGGCGCGGGTTAGTATGAGCGTACGGGTTAGGGTTAGGAGACGGGTGAGGGGAAGGCTTCGGGGAAGTGTTAGGGTTAGGGTTCGGGCTAGGGTTAGGGTTAGGGGACGGGGACGGTTTAGGGTCCAGGTGAGGGTACGACAACGGTTTAGGGGGAGCGTACGTGTGAGGGCGCAGGTTAGTGTGAGCGTACGGGTTAGGATTAGGGGACGGGTGAGGGGAAGGCTTCGGGGAAGGGTTAGGGTTTGGGTTCGGGCTAGGGTTAGGGTTAGGGGACAGGGACAGTTTCGGGTCCAGTTGAGGGTACGACAACGGTTTAGGGGGAGCGTACATGTGAGGGCACGGGTTAGTGTGAGCGTACGAGTTAGGATTAGGGGACGGGTGAGGGGAAGGCTTCGGGGAAGGGTTAGTGTTAGGGTTTGGGCTAGGGTTAGGGTTAGGGGAAGGGGAAGGTTTAGGGTCCAGGTGAGGGTACGACAACGGTTTAGGGGGAGAATACGTGTGAGGGCGTGGGTTAGTGTGAGCGTACGGGTTAGGATTAGGGGACGGGTGAGGGGAAGGCTTCGGGGAAGGATTAGGGTTAGGGTTCGGGCTAGGGTTAGGGTTAGGGGACGGGGACGGTTTAAGGTCCAGGTGAGGGTACGACAACGCTTTAGGGGGAGAGAATGTGTGAGGGTGGGGGTTAGTATGAGCGTACGGGTTAGGATTATGGGACGGGTGAGGGAAAGGCTTCGTGGAAAGGTTAGGGTTAGGGTTCGGGCTAGGGTTAGGGTTAGGGGACGGGGACGATTTAGGGTCCAGGTGAGGGTACGACAACGGTTTAGGGGGAGCGTACGTGTGAGGGCGCGAGTTAGTGTGAGCGTACGGGTCAGGATTAGGGGACGGGTGAGGGGAAGGCTTCGGGGAAGTGTTAGGGTTAGGGTTCGGGCTAGGGTTAGGGTTAGGGGACGGGGACGGTTTGGGTCCAGGTGAGAGTACGACAACGCTTTAGGGGGAGCGTACGTGTGAGGGCGCGGGTTAGTGTGAGCGTACGGGTTAGGATTAGGGGACGGGTGAGGGGAATGCTTCGGGGAAGGGTTAAGGTTAGGGTTCGGACTAGGGTTAGGGTTAGGGGAAGGGGACGGTTTAGGGTCCAGTTGAGGGTACGACAACGGTTTAGGGGGAGAATACGTGTGAGGGCGCGGGTTAGTGTGAGTGTACGGGTTAGGGTTAGGGGACAGGTGAGGGGAAGGCTTCGGGGAAGTGTTAGGGTTAGGGTTCGGGCTACGGTTAGGGTTAGGGGACGGGGACGGTTTAGGGTCCAGGTGAGGGTACGACAACAGTTTAGGGGGAGCGTACGTGTGAGGGCGCGGGTTAGTGTGAGCGTACGGGTTACGATTAGGGGACGGGTGAGGGGAAGGCTTCGGGGAAGGGTTAGGTTTAGGGTTCGGGCTAGGGTTAGGGTTAGGGGACGGGGACGGTGTAGGGTTCAGGTGAGGGTACGACAATGGTTGAGGGGGAGCGTACGTGTGAGGGCGTGGGTTAGTGTGAGCGTACGGGTTAGGATTAGGGGACGGGTGAGGGGAAGGCTTCGGGGAAGGGTTAGGGTTAGGGTTCGGGCTAGGGTTAGGGTTAGGGGACGGGGACGGTTTAGGGTACAGGTGTGGGTATGACAACGCTTTAGGGGGAGCGAATGTGTGAGGGTGCGGGTTAGTATGAGCGTACGGGTTAGGATTATGGGACTGGTGAGGGGAAGGCTTCGTGGAAAGGTTAGGGTTAGGGTTCGGGCTAGGGTTAGGGTTAGGGGACGGGGACGATTTAGGGTCCAGGTGAGAGTACGACAACATTTTAGGGGGAGCGTATATGTGAGTGCGCGGATTAGTGTGAGCGTACAGGTTAGGATTAGGGGACGGGTGAGGGGAAGGCTTCGGGGAAGGTTTAGGGTTAGGGTTCGGCTAGGGTTAGGGATAGGGGACGGGGACGGTTTAGGGTCCAGTTGAGAGTAAGACAGCGCTTTAGGAGGAGGGTACGTGTGAGGGCGCGGGTTAGTGTGAGCCTACGGTTTAGGATTAGGGGACGGGTGAGGGGAAGGCTTCGGGGAAGGGTTAGTGTTAGGGTTCGGGCTAGGGTTAGCGTTAGGGGACAGGGACAGTTTAGGTTGCAGGGGAGGGTACGACAACGTTTTAGGGGGAGCGTACATGTGAGGGCGCGGTTAGTGTGAGCGTACGGTTAGGATTAGGGGACGGGTGAGGGGAAGGCTTCGGGGAAGGGTTAGGGTTAGGGTTCGGGCTAGGGTTAGGGTTAGGGGAAGGGGACGGTTTAGGGTCCAGGTGAGGGTACGAGAACGGTTTAGGGGGAGAATACGTGTGAGGGCGCGGGTTAGTGTGAGCGTACGGGTTAGGGTTAGGGGACGGGTGAGGGGAAGGCTTCGGGGAAGGGTTAGGTTTAGGGTTCGGGCTAGGGTTAGGGTTAGGGGACGGGGACGGTTTAGGGTCCAGGTGAGGGTACGACAATGGTTTAGGGGGAGCGTACGTGTGAGGGCGTGGGTTAGTGTGAGCGTACGGGTTAGGATTAGGGGACGGGTGAGGGGAAGGCTTCGGGGAAGGGTTAGGGTTAGGGTTCGGGCTAGGGTTAGGGTTAGGGGACGGGGACGGTTTAGGGTCCAGGTGAGGGTACGACAACGCTTTAGGGGGAGCGAATGTGTGAGGGTGCGGGTTAGTATGAGCGTACGGGTTAGGATTATGGGACGGCTGAGGGGAAGGCTTCGTGGAAAGGTTAGGGTTAGGGTTCGGGCTAGGGTTAGGGTTAGGGGACGGGGACGATTTAGGGTCCAGGTGAGGTTTCGACAACGGTTTAGGGGGAGCATACGTGTGAGGGCGCGAGTTAGTGTGAGCGTACGGGTTAGGATTAGGGGACGGGTGAGGGGAAGGCTTCGGGGAAGTGTTAGGGTTAGGGATCGGCCTAGGGTTAGGTTTAGGGGACGGGGACGGTTTAGGGTCCAGGTGAGGGTACGACAACGCTTTAGGGGGAGCGTACGTGTGAGGGCGCGGGTTAGTGTGAGCGTTCGGGTTAGGTTTAGGGGACGGGTGAGGGGAAGGATTCGGGGAAGGGTTAGGGTTAGGGTTCGGGCTAGGGTTAGGGTTAGGGGACAGGGATGGTTTAGGGTCCAGGTGAGGGTACGACAACGGTTTAGGGATAGCGTACGCGTGAGGGCCCGGGATAGTGTGAGCGTACGGGTTAGGATTAGCGGACGGGTGAGGGGAAGGCTTCGGGGAAGTGTTAGGTTTAGGGTTCGGGCTAGGGTTAGGTTTAGGGGACGGGGACGGTTTAGGGTCCAGTTGAGTGTACGACAACGGTTTAGGGGGAGCGTACATGTGAGGGCACGTGTTAGTGTGAGCGTAAGGGTTAGGATTAGGGGACGGGTGAGTGGAAGGCTTCTGGGAAGTGTTTGGGTTAGGGTTCGGGCTAGGGTTAGGGTTAGGGGACGGGGACGGTTTAGGGTCCAGTTGAGGGTACGACAGCGCTTTAGGGGGAGGGTACATGTGAGGGTGCGGGTTAGTGTGAGCGTACGGTTTAGGATTAGGGGACGGGTGAGGGGAAAGCTTCGGGGAAGTGTTAGGGTTCGGGCTAGGGTTAGGCTTAGGTGACGGGGACGGTTTAGGGTCCAGGTGAGGATACGACAACGTTTTACGGGGAGGGTACGTGTGAGGGCGCGGGTTAGTGTGAGCGTACGGGTTAGGATTAGGGGACGGGTGAGGGGAAGGCTTCAGGGAAGGGTTAGGGTTAGGTTTCGGGCTAGGGTTAGGGTTAGGGGACGGGGACGGTTTAGGGTCCAGGTGAGGGTACGACAACGCTTTAGGGGGAGCGAATGTATGAGGGTGCGGGTGAGTATGAGCGTACGGGTTAGGATTATGGGACGGGTGAGGGGAAGGCTTCGTGGAAATGTTAGTGTTAGGGTTCGGGCTAGGGTTAGGGTTAGGGGACGGGGACGATTTAGGGTCCAGGTGAGGGTACGACAACGGTTTAGGGGGAGCGTACGTGTGAGGGCGCAGGTTAGTGTGAGCGTACGGGTTAGGATTAGGGGACGGGTGAGGGGAAGGCTTCGGGAAAGAGTTAGGGTTAGGGTTCGGGCTAGGGTTAGGGTTAGGGGATGGGGACGGTTTAGGGTCCAGGTGAGGGTACGACAACAGTTTAGGGTGAGCGTACGTGTGAGGGCGCGGGTTAGTGTGAGCGTACGGGTTACGATTAGGGAACGGGTAAGGGGAAGGCTTCGGGGAAGTGTTAGGTTTAGGGTTCGGGCTAGGGTTAGGGTTAGGGGATGGGGACGGTTTAGGGTTCAGGTGAGGGTACGAAAATGGTTTAGGGGGAGCGTACGTGTGAGGGCGCGGGTTAGTGTGAGTGTACGGGTTAGGATTAGGGGACGGGTGAGGGGAAGGCTTCGGGGAAGGGTTAGGGTTAGGGTTCGGGCTAGGGTTAGGGTTAGGGGACGGGGACGGTTTAGGGTCCAGGTGAGGGTACGACAACGCTTTAGGGGGAGCGAATGTGTGAGGGTGCGGGTTAGTATGAGCGTACGGGTTAGGATTTTGGGACTGGTGAGGGGAAGGCTTCGTGGAAAGGTTAGGGTTAGGGTTCGGGCTAGGGTTAGGGTTAGGGGACGGGGACGATTTAGGGTCCAGGTGAGGGTACGACAACGGTTTAGGGGGAGCGTACGTGTGAGGGCGCGAGTTAGTGTGAGCGTACGGGTTAGGATTAAGGTACGGGTGAGGGGAAGGCTTCGGGGAAGGGTTAGGGTTAGGGTTCGGGCTAGGGTTAGCGTTAGGGGACAGGGACAGTTTAGGTTGCAGGTGAGGGTACGACAACGCTTTAGGGGGAGCGTACATGTTAGGGCGCTGGTTAGTGTGAGCGTACGGGTTAGGATTAGGGTACGGGTGAGGGGAAGGCTTCGGGGAAGTGTTAGGGTTAGGGTTCGGGCTAGGGTTAGGTTTAGGGGACGGGGACGGTTTAGGGTCCAGGTGAGGGTACCACAACGGTTTAGGGGGAGCATACGTGTGTGGGCGCGGGTTAGTGTGAGCATACGGGTTAGGATTAGGGGACGGGTGAGGGGAAGGCTTCGGGGAAGGGTTAGGGTTAGGGTTCGGGCTAGGGTTAGGGTTAGGGGACAGGGCTGGTTTAGGGTCCAGGTGAGGGTACGACAACGGGTTAGGGGTAGCGTACGCGTGAGGGCCCGGGATAGTGTGAGCGTACGGGTTAGGATTAGGGGATGGGTGAGGGGAAGGCTTCGGGGAAGTGTTAGGGTTAGGGTTCGGGCTAGGGTTAGGTTTAGGGGACGGGGACGGTTTAGGGTCCAGTTGAGTGTACGACAACGGTTTAGGGGGAGCGTACATGTGAGGGCACGTGTTAGTGTGAGCGTACGGGTTAGGATTAGGGGACGGGTGAGGGGAAGGCTTCAGGGAAGGGTTAGGGTTAGGGTTCGGGCTAGGGTTAGGGTTAGGGGACGGGGACGGTTTAGGGTCCAGGTGAGGGTACGACAACGCTTTAGGGGGAGCGAATGTGTGAGGGTGCGGGTTAGTATGAGCGTACGGGTTAGGATTATGGGACGGGTGAGGGGAAGGCTTCGTGGAAATGTTAGTGTTAGGGTTCGGGCTAGGGTTAGGGTTAGGGGACGGGGACGATTTAGGGTCCAGGTGAGGGTACGACAACGGTTTAGGGGGAGCGTACGTGTGAGGGCGCAGGTTAGTGTGAGCGTACGGGTTAGGATTAGGGGACGGGTGAGGGGAAGGCTTCGGGAAAGAGTTAGGGTTAGGGTTCGGGCTAGGGTTAGGGTTAGGGGATGGGGACGGTTTAGGGTCCAGGTGAGGGTACGACAACAGTTTAGGGTGAGCGTACGTGTGAGGGCGCGGGTTAGTGTGAGCGTACGGGTTACGATTAGGGAACGGGTAAGGGGAAGGCTTCGGGGAAGTGTTAGGTTTAGGGTTCGGGCTAGGGTTAGGGTTAGGGGATGGGGACGGTTTAGGGTTCAGGTGAGGGTACGACAATGGTTTAGGGGGAGCGTACGTGTGAGGGCGCGGGTTAGTGTGTGTGTACGGGTTAGGATTAGGGGACGGGTGAGGGGAAGGCTTCGGGGAAGGGTTAGGGTTAGGGTTCGGGCTAGGGTTAGGGTTAGGGGACGCGGACGGTTTAGGGTCCAGGTGACGGTACGACAATGGTTTAGGGGGAGCATACGTGTGAGGGTGCAGGTTAGTGTGAGCGTACGGGTTAGGATTAGGGGACGGGTGAGGGGAAGGCTTCGGGGAAGGGTTAGGGTTAGGGTTCAGGCTAGGGTTAGGGTTAGGGGACAGTGATGGTTTAGGGTCCAGGTGAGGGTACGACAACGGTTTAGGGGGAGCGTACGTGTGAGGGCGCGGGTTAGTGTGAGCGTACGGGTTAGGATTAGGGAACGGGTGAGGGGACGGCTTCGGGGAAGTGTTAGGGTTAGTGTTCGGGCTAGGGTTAGGGTTAGGGGACGGGTACGGTTTAGGGTCCAGGTGAGGGTACGACAACGCTTTAGGGGGAGCGTACGTGTGAGGGCGTGCGTTAGTGTGAGCGTACGGGTTAGGATTAGGGGACGGGTGAGGGGAAGGCTTCGGGGAAGGGTTAGGGTTAGGGTTCGGGCTAGGGTTAGGGTTAGGGTACGGGGACGGTTTAGTGTCCAGGTGAGGGTACGACAACGGTTTAGGGGGAGAATACGTGTGAGGGCACGGGTTAGTATGAGCGTACGGGTTAGGGTTAGGAGACGGGTGAGGGGAAGGCTTCGGGGAAGTGTTAGGGTTAGGGTTCGGGCTAGGGTTAGGGTTAGGGGATGGGGACGGTTTAGGGTCCAGGTGAAGGTACGACAACGGGTAAGGGGTAGCGTACGTGTGAGGGCGCAGGTTAGTGTGAGCGTACGGGTTAGGATTAGGGGACGGGTGAGGGGAAGGCTTCGGGGAAGGGTTAGGGTTAGGGTTCGGGCTAGGGTTAGGGTTAGGGGACGGGGACAGTTTAGGGGCCAGGTGAGGGTACGACAACATTTTAGGGTGAGCGTACGTGTGAGGGCACGGGTTAGTGTGAGCGTACGGGTTAGGATTAGGGGACGGGTGAGGGGAAGGCTTCGGGGAAGGGTTAGGTTTAGGGTTCGGGCTAGGGTTAGGGTTCGGGTACGGGGACGATTTAGGGTCCAGGTGAGGGGACGACAATGGTTTAGGGGGAGCATACGTGTGAGGGCGCGGGTTAGTGTGAGGGTACGGGTTAGGATTAGAGGACGGGTGAGGGGAAGGCTTCGGGGAAGGGTTAGAGTTAGGGTTCGGGCTAGGGTTAGGGTTAGGGGACGGGGACGGTTTAGGGTCCAGGTGAGGGTACGACAACGGTTTAGGGGGTGCGTAAGTGTGAAGTCGTGGGTTAGTGTGAGCGTCCGGGTTAGGATTAGGGGACGGGTGAGGGGAAGGCTTCGGGGAAGGGTTCGGGTTAGGGTTCAGGCTAGGGTTAGGGTTAGGGGACAGGGATGGTTTAGGGTCCAGGTGAGGGTACGACAACGGTTTAGGGGGAGCGTACGTGTGAGGGCGCGGATTAGTGTGAGCGTACGGGTTAGGATTAGGGAACGGGTGAGGGGACGGCTTCGGGGAAGTGTTAGGGTTAGTGTTCGGGGTAGGGTTAGGGTTAGGGGACGGGTACGGTTTAGGGTCCAGGTGAGGGTACGACAACGCTTTAGGGGGAGCGTACGTGTGAGGGCGTGGGTTAGTGTGAGCGTACGGGTTAGGATTAGGGGACGGGTGAGGGGAAGGCTTCGGGGAAGGGTTAGGGTTAGGGTTCGGGCTAGGGTTAGGGTTAGGGGAAGGGGACGGTTTAGTGTCCAGGTGAGGGTACGACAACGGTTTAGGGGGAGAATACGTGTGAGGGCGCGGGTTAGTATGAGCGTACGGGTTAGGGTTAGGAGACGGGTGAGGGGAAGGCTTCGGGGAAGTGTTAGGGTTAGGGTTCGGGCTAGGGTTAGGGTTAGGGGACGGGGACGGTTTAGGGTCCAGGTGAGGGTACGACAACGGTTTAGGGGGAGCGTACGTGTGAGGGCGCAGGTTAGTGTGAGCGTACGGGTTAGGATTAGGGGACGGGTGAGGGGAAGGCTTCGGGGAAGGGTTAGGGTTTGGGTTCGGGCTAGGGTTAGGGTTAGGGGACAGGGACAGTTTCGGGTCTAGTTGAGGGTACGACAACGGTTTAGGGGGAGCGTACATGTGAGGGCATGGGTTAGTGTGAGCGTACGAGTTAGGATTAGGGGACGGGTGAGGGGAAGGCTTCGGGGAAGGGTTAGTGTTAGGGTTTGGGCTAAGGTTAGGGTTAGGGGAAGGGGAAGGTTTAGGGTCCATGTGAGGGTACGACAACGGTTTAGGGGGAGAATACGTGTGAGGGCGCGGGTTAGTGTGAGCGTACGGGTTAGGATTAGGGGACGGGTGAGGGGAAGGCTTCGGGGAAGGATTAGGGTTAGGGTTCGGGCTAGGGATAGGGTTAGGGGACGGGGACGGTTTAGGGTCCAGGTGAGGGTACGACAACGCTTTAGGGGGAGCGAATGTGTGAGGGTGCGGGTTAGTATGAGCGTACGGGTTAGGATTATGGGACGGGTGAGGGAAAGGCTTCGTGGAAAGGTTAGGGTTAGGGTTCGGGCTAGGGTTAGGGTTAGGGGACGGGGACGATTTAGGGTCCAGGTGAGGGTACGACAACGGTTTAGGGGGAGCGTACGTGTGAGGGCGCGAGTTAGTGTGAGCGTACGGGTTAGGATTAGGGGACGGGTGAGGGGAAGGCTTCGGGGAAGTGTTAGGGTTAGGGTTCGGGCTAGGGTTAGGGTTAGGGGACGGGGACGGTTTAGGGTCCAGGTGAGAGTACGACAACGCTTTAGGGGGAGCGTACGTGTGAGGGCGCGGGTTAGTGTGAGCGTACGGGTTAGGATTAGGGGACGGGTGAGGGGAATGCTTCGGGGAAGAGTTAAGGTTAGGGTTCGGACTAGGGTTAGGGTTAGGGGAAGGGGACGGTTTAGGGTCCAGTTGAGGGTACGACAACGGTTTAGGGGGAGAATACGTGTGAGGGAGCGGGTTAGTGTGAGCGTACGGGTTAGGGTTAGGGGACAGGTGAGGGGAAGGCTTCGGGGAAGTGTTAGGGTTAGGGTTTGGGCTACGGTTAGGGTTAGGGGACGGGGACGGTTTAGAGCCCAGGTGAGGGTACGACAACGGTTTACGGGGAGCGTACGTGTGAGGGCGCAGGTTAGTGTGAGCGTACGGGTTAGGATTAGGGGACGGGTGAGGGGAAGGCTTCGGGAAAGGGTTACGGTTAGGGTTCGGGCTGGGGTTAGGGTTAGGGGATGGGGACGGTTTAGGGTCCAGGTGAGGGTACGACAACAGTTTAGGGTGAGCGTACGTGTGAGGGCGCGGGTTAGTGTGAGCGTACGGGTTACGATTAGGGGACGGGTGAGGGGAAGGCTTCGGGGAAGGGTTAGGTTTAGGGTTCGGGCTAGGGTTAGGGTTAGGGGACGGGGACGGTTTAGGGTTCAGGTGAGGGTACGACAATGGTTGAGGGGGAGCGTACGTGTGAGGGCGTGGGTTAGTGTGAGCGTACGGGTTAGGATTAGGGGACGGGTGAGGGGAAGGCTTCGGGGAAGGGTTAGGGTTAGGGTTCGGGCTAGGGTTAGGCTTAGGGGACGGGGACGGTTTAGGGTACAGGTGTGGGTACGACAACGCTTTAGGGGGAGCGAATGTGTGAGGGTGCGGGTTAGTATGAGCGTACGGGTTAGGATTATGGGACTGATGAGGGGAAGGCTTCGTGGAAAGGTTAGGGTTAGGGTTCGGGCTAGGGTTAGGGTTAGGGGACGGGGACGATTTAGGGTCCAGGTGAGGGTACGACAACATTTTAGAGGGAGCGTAAATGTGAGTGCGCGGATTAGTGTGAGCGTACGGGTTAGGATTAGGGGACGGGTGAGGGGAAGGCTTCGGGGAAGGGTTAGGGTTAGGGTTCGGCTAGGGTTAGGGATAGGGGACGGGGACGGTTTAGGGTCCAGTTGAGAGTAAGACAGCGCTTTAGGAGGAGGGTACGTGTGAGGGCGCGGGTTAGTGTGAGCCTACGGTTTAGGATTAGGGGACGGGTGAGGGGAAGGCTTCGGGGAAGGGTTAGGGTTAGGGTTCGGGCTAGGGTTAGCGTTAGGGGACAGGGACAGTTTAGGTTGCAGGTGAGGGTACGACAACGTTTTAGGGGGAGCGTACATGTGAGGGCGCGGTTAGTGTGAGCGTACGGTTAGGATTAGGGGACGGGTGAGGGGAAGGCTTCGGGGAAGGGTTAGGGTTAGGGTTCGGGCTAGGGTTAGGGTTAGGGGAAGGGGACGGTTTAGGGTCCAGGTGAGGGTACGACAACGGTTTAGGGGGAGAATACGTGTGAGGGCGCGGGTTAGTGTGAGCGTACGGGTTAGGGTTAGGGGACGGGTGAGGGGAAGGCTTCGGGGAAGGGTTAGGTTTAGGGTTCGGGCTAGGGTTAGGGTTAGGGGACGGGGACGGTTTAGGGTCCAGGTGAGGGTACGACAATGGTTTAGGGGGAGCGTACGTGTGAGGGCGTGGGTTAGTGTGAGCGTACGCGTTAGGATTAGGGGACGGGTGAGGGGAAGGCTTCGGGGAAGGGTTAGGGTTAGGGTTCGGGCTAGGGTTAGGGTTAGGGGACGGGGACGGTTTAGGGTCCAGGTGAGGGTACGACAACGCTTTAGGGGGAGCGAATGTGTGAGGGTGCGGGTTAGTATGAGCGTACGGGTTAGGATTATGGGACGGGTGAGGGGAAGGCTTCGTGGAAAGGTTAGGGTTAGGGTTCGGGCTAGGGTTAGGGTTAGGGGACGGGGACGATTTAGGGTCCAGGTGAGGGTTCGACAACGGTTTAGGGGGAGCGTACGTGTGAGGGCGCGAGTTAGTGTGAGTGTACGGGTTAGGATTAGGGGACGGGTGAGGGGAAGGCTTCGGGGAAGTGTTTGGGTTAGGGTTCGGGCTAGGGTTAGGGTTAGGGGACGGGGACGGTTTAGGGTCCAGTTGAGGGTACGACAGCGCTTTAGGGGGAGGGTACGTGTGAGGGTGCGTGTTAGTGTGAGCGTACGGTTTAGGATTAGGGGACGGGTGAGGGGAAAGCTTCGGGGAAGTGTTAGGGTTCGGGCTAGGGTTAGGCTTAGGTGACGGGGACGGTTTAGGGTCCAGGTGAGGATACGACAACGCTTTACGGGGAGGGTACGTGTGAGGGCGCGGGTTAGTGTGAGCGTACGGGTTAGGATTAGGGGACGGGTGAGGGGAAGGCTTCAGGGAAGGGTTAGGGTTAGGGTTCGGGCTAGGGTTAGGGTTAGGGGACGGGGACGGTTTAGGGTCCAGGTGAGGGTACGACAACGCTTTAGGGGGAGCGAATGTATGAGGGTGCGGGTTAGTATGAGCGTACGGGTTAGGATTATGGGACGGGTGAGGGGAAGGCTTCGTGGAAATGTTAGTGTTAGGGTTCGGGCTAGGGTTAGGGTTAGGGGACGGGGACGATTTAGGGTCCAGGTGAGGGTACGACAACGGTTTAGGGGGAGCGTACGAGTGAGGGCGCAGGTTAGTGTGAGCGTACGGGTTAGGATTAGGGGACGGGTGAGGGGAAGGCTTCGGGAAAGAGTTAGGGTTAGGGTTCGGGCTAGGGTTAGGGTTAGGGGACGGGGACGGTTTAGGGTCCAGGTGAGGGTACGACAACAGTTTAGGGTGAGCGTACGTGTGAGGGCGCGGGTTAGTGTGAGCGTACGGGTTACGATTAAGGAACGGGTAAGGGGAAGGCTTCGGGGAAGTGTTAGGTTTAGGGTTCGGGCTAGGGTTAGGGTTAGGGGATGGGGACGGTTTAGGGTTCAGGTGAGGGTACGACAATGGTTTAGGGGGAGCGTACGTGTGAGGGCGCGCGTTAGTGTGAGTGTACGGGTTAGGATTAGGGGACGGGTGAGGGGAAGGCTTCGGGGAAGGGTTAGGGTTAGGGTTCGGGCTAGGGTTAGGGTTAGGGGACGGGGACGGTTTAGGGTCCAGGTGAGGGTACGACAACGCTTTAGGGGGAGCGAATGTGTGAGGGTGCGTGTTAGTATGAGCGTACGGGTTAGGATTTTGGGACTGGTGAGGGGAAGGCTTCGTGGAAAGGTTAGGGTTAGGGTTCGGGCTAGGGTTAGGGTTAGGGGACGGGGACGGTTTAGGGTTCAGGTGAGGGTACGACAATGGTTGAGGGGGAGCGCACGTGTGAGGGCGTGGGTTAGTGTGAGCGTACGGGTTAGGATTAGGGGACGGGTGAGGGGAAGGCTTCGGGGAAGGGTTAGGGTTAGGGTTCGGGCTAGGGTTAGGGTTAGGGGACGGGGACGGTTTAGGGTACAGGTGTGGGTACGACAACGCTTTAGGGGGAGCGAATGTGTGAGGGTGCGGGTTAGTATGAGCGTACGGGTTAGGATTATGGGACTGATGAGGGGAAGGCTTCGTGGAAAGGTTAGGGTTAGGGTTCGGGCTAGGGTTAGGGTTAGGGGACGGGGACGATTTAGGGTCCAGGTGAGGGTACGACAACATTTTAGGGGGAGCGTAAATGTGAGTGCGCGGATTAGTGTGAGCGTACGGGTTAGGATTAGGGGACGGGTGAGGGGAAGGCTTCGGGGAAGGGTTAGGGTTAGGGTTCGGCTAGGGTTAGGGATAGGGGACGGGGACGGTTTAGGGTCCAGTTGAGAGTAAGACAGCGCTTTAGGAGGAGGGTACGTGTGAGGGCGCGGGTTAGTGTGAGCCTACGGTTTAGGATTAGGGGACGGGTGAGGGGAAGGCTTCGGGGAAGGGTTAGGGTTAGGGTTCGGGCTAGGGTTAGCGTTAGGGGACAGGGACAGTTTAGGTTGCAGGTGAGGGTACGACAACGTTTTAGGGGGAGCGTACATGTGAGGGCGCGGTTAGTGTGAGTGTACGGTTAGGATTAGGGGACGGGTGAGGGGAAGGCTTCGGGGAAGGGTTAGGG
This sequence comes from Leucopleurus acutus, assembly GCF_964270905.1. NCBI lineage: Eukaryota > Metazoa > Chordata > Mammalia > Artiodactyla > Delphinidae > Leucopleurus > Leucopleurus acutus. Next base: position 237,092 of record NW_028138998.1, read on the forward strand.
TTAGGGTTCGGGCTAGGGTTAGGGTTAGGGGAAGGGGACGGTTTAGGGTCCAGGTGAGGGTACGACAACGGTTTAGGGGGAGAATACGTGTGAGGGCGCGGGTTAGTGTGAGCGTACGGGTTAGGGTTAGGGGACGGGTGAGGGGAAGGCTTCGGGGAAGGGTTAGGTTTAGGGTTCGGGCTAGGGTTAGGGTTAGGGGACGGGGATGGTTTAGGGTCCAGGTGAGGGTACGACAATGGTTTAGGGGGAGCGTACGTGTGAGGGCGTGGGTTAGTGTGAGCGTACGCGTTAGGATTAGGGGACGGGTGAGGGGAAGGCTTCGGGGAAGGGTTAGGGTTAGGGTTCGGGCTAGGGTTAGGGTTAGGGGACGGGGACGGTTTAGGGTCCAGGTGAGGGTACGAAAACGCTTTAGGGGGAGCGAATGTGTGAGGGTGCGGGTTAGTATGAGCGTACGGGTTAGGATTATGGGACGGGTGAGGGGAAGGCTTCGTGGAAAGGTTAGGGTTAGGGTTCGGGCTAGGGTTAGGGTTAGGGGACGGGGACGATTTAGGGTCCAGGTGAGGGTTCGACAACGGTTTAGGGGGAGCGTACGTGTGAGGGCGCGAGTTAGTGTGAGTGTACGGGTTAGGATTAGGGGACGGGTGAGGGGAAGGCTTCGGGGAAGTGTTAGGGTTAGGGATCGGCCTAGGGTTAGGTTTAGGGGACGGGGACGGTTTAGGGTCCAGGTGAGGGTACGACAACGCTTTAGGGGGAGCGTACGTGTGAGGGCGCGGGTTAGTGTGAGCGTACGGGTTAGGATTAGGGGACGGGTGAGGGGAAGGATTCGGGGAAGGGTTAGGGTTAGGGTTCGGGCTAGGGTTAGGGTTAGGGGACAGGGATGGTTTAGGGTCCAGGTGAGGGTACGACAACGGTTTAGGGGTAGCGTACGCGTGAGGGCCCGGGATAGTGTGAGCGTACGGGTTAGGATTAGGGGACGGGTGAGGGGAAGGCTTCAGGGAAGTGTTAGGGTTAGGGTTCGGGCTAGGGTTAGGTTTATGGGACGGGGACGGTTTAGGGTCCAGTTGAGTGTACGACAACGGTTTAGGGGGAGCGTACATGTGAGGGCACGTGTTAGTGTGAGCGTACGGGTTAGGATTAGGGGACGGGTGAGTGGAAGGCTTCTGGGAAGTGTTTGGGTTAGGGTTCGGGCTAGGGTTAGGGTTAGGGGACGGGGACGGTTTAGGGTCCAGTTGAGGGTACGACAGCGCTTTAGGGGGAGGGTACGTGTGAGGGTGGGTGTTAGTGTGAGCGTACGGTTTAGGATTAGGGTACGGGTGAGGGGAAAGCTTCGGGGAAGTGTTAGGGTTCGGGCTAGGGTTAGGCTTAGGTGACGGGGACGGTTTAGGGTCCAGGTGAGGATACGACAACGCTTTACGGGGAGGGTACGTGTGAGGGCGCGGGTTAGTGTGAGCGTACGGGTTAGGATTTGGGGACGGGTGAGGGGAAGGCTTCAGGGAAGGGTTAGGGTTAGGGTTCGGGCTAGGGTTAGGGTTAGGGGACGGGGACGGTTTAGGGTCCAGGTGAGGGTACGACAACGCTTTAGGGGGAGCGAATGTATGAGGGTGCGGGTTAGTATGAGCGTACGGGTTACGATTAAGGAACGGGTAAGGGGAAGGCTTCGGGGAAGTGTTAGGTTTAGGGTTCGGGCTAGGGTTAGGGTTAGGGGATGGGGACGGTTTAGGGTTCAGGTGAGGGTACGACAATGGTTTAGGGGGAGCGTACGTGTGAGGGCGCGCGTTAGTGTGAGTGTACGGGTTAGGATTAGGGGACGGGTGAGGGGAAGGCTTCGGGGAAGGGTTAGGGTTAGGGTTCGGGCTAGGGTTAGGGTTAGGGGACGGGGACGGTTTAGGGTCCAGGTGAGGGTACGACAACGCTTTAGGGGGAGCGAATGTGTGAGGGTGCGTGTTAGTATGAGCGTACGGGTTAGGATTTTGGGACTGGTGAGGGGAAGGCTTCGTGGAAAGGTTAGGGTTAGGGTTCGGGCTAGGGTTAGGGTTAGGGGACGGCACTATTTAGGGTCCAGGTGAGGGTACGACAACGGTTTAGGGGGAGCGTACGTGTGAGGGCGCGAGTTAGTGTGAGCGTACGGGTTAGGATTAAGGGACGGGTGAGGGGAAGGCTTCGGGGAAGGGTTAGGGTTAGGTTTCGGGCTAGGGTTAGCGTTAGGGGACAGGGACAGTTTAGGTTGCAGGTGAGGGTACGACAACGCTTTAGGGGGAGCGTACATGTGAGGGCGCTGGTTAGTGTGAGCGTACGGGTTAGGATTAGGGGACGGGTGAGGGGAAGGCTTCGGGGAAGTGTTAGGGTTAGGGTTCGGGCTAGGGTTAGGTTTAGGGGACGGGGACGGTTTAGGGTCCAGTTGAGTGTACGACAACGGTTTAGGGGGAGCGTACATGTGAGGGCACGTGTTAGTGTGAGCGTACGGGTTAGGATTAGGGCACGGGTGAGGGGAAGGCTTCGGGGAAGTGTTTGGGTTAGGGTTCGGGCTAGGGTTAGGGTTAGGGGACGGGGACGGTTTAGGGTCCAGTTGAGGGTACGACAGCGCTTTAGGGGGAGGGTACGTGTGAGGGTGCGGGTTAGTGTGAGCGTACGGTTTAGGATTAGGGGACGGGTGAGGGGAAGGCTTCGGGGAAGGGTTAGGGTTAGGGTTCGGGCTAGGGTTAGGGTTAGGGGACAGGGACGGTTTAGGGTCCAGGTGAGGGTACTACAACGGTTTAGGGGGAACGTAAATGTGAGTGTGCAGGTTAGTGTGAGCGTACGGGTTAGGATTAGGGGACGGGTGAGGGGAAGGCTTCGGGGAAGGGTTAGGTTTAGGGTTCGGGCTAGGGTTAGGGTTAGGGGACGGGGACGGTTTAGGGTCCCGGTGAGTGTACGACAACGGTTTAGGGGAAGCACACGTGTGAGGGCGCGAGTTAGTGTGAGCGTACGGGTTAAGATTAGGGGACGGGTGAGGGGAAGGCTTCGGGGAAGGGATAGGGTTAGGGTTCGGGCTAGGGTTAGGGTTAGGGGACGGGGACGGTTTAGGGTCCAGGTGACGGTACGACAATGGTTTAGGGGGAGCGTACGTGTGAGGGCGTGGGTTAGTGTGAGCGTACGGTTTAGGATTAGGGGACGGGTGAGGGGAAGGCTTCGGGGAAGGGTTAGCTTTAGGGTTCGGGCTAGGGTTAGGGTTCGGGGACGGGGACAGTTTAGGGTCCAGGTGAGCGTACGACAACGGTTTAGGGGGAGCGTACATGTGAGGGCACGGGTTAGTGTGAGCGTACCGGTTAGGATTAGGGGACGGGTGAGGGGAAGGCTTCGGGGAAGGGTTAGGGTTAGGGTTCGGGCTACGGTTAGGGTTAGGGGACGGGGACGGTTTAGGGTCCAGTTGAGTGTAAGACAGCGCTTTAGGGGGAGAGTACGTGTGAGGTCATGGGTTAGTGTGAGCGTACGGTTTAGGATTAGGGGACGGGTGAGGGGAAGGCTTCGGGGAAGGGTTAGGGTTAGGGTTCGGGCTAGGGTTAGGGTTAGGGGACGGGGACGGTTTAGGGTCCAGGTGAGTGTACTACAACGGTTTAGGGGGAGCGTAAATGTGAGTGCGCAGGTTAGTGTGAGCGTACGGGTTAGGATTAGGGGACGGGTGAGGGGAAGGCTTCGGGGAAGGGTTAGGGTTAGGGCTCGGGCTAGTGTTGGGGTGAGGGTACGGGGACGGTTTAGGGTCCAAGTGAGGGTACGACAACGCTTTACGGGAAGGGTACGTGTGAGGGCGCGGGTTAGTGTGAGCGTACGGTTTAGGATTAGGAGACGGGTGAGGGGAAGGCTTAGGGGAAGTGTTAGGGTTAGGGTTCGGGCTAGGTTTAGGGTTAGGGGACGGGGACGGTTTAGGGTCCAGGTGATGGTACGACAACGCTTTAGGGGGAGGGTACATGTGAGGGCGCGGGTTAGTGTGAGCGTACGGGTTAGGATTAGGGGACGGTTGAGGGGAAGACTCGGGGAAGACTAAGGGTTAGGGTTCGGGCTAGGGTTAGGGTTAGGGGACGGGGACGGTTTAGGGTCCAGTTGAGGTAAGACAGCGCTTTAGGGGGAGGGTACGTGTGAGGGCATGGGTTAGTGTGAGCGTACGGTTTAGGATTAGGGGACGGGTGAGGGGAAGGCTTCGGGGAAGGGTTAGGGTTAGAGTTCGGGCTAGGGTTAGGGTTAGGGGATGGGGACAGTTTAGGGTCCAGGTGAGGGTACTACAACGGTTTAGGCGGAGCGTAAATGTGAGTGCGCAGGTTAGTGTGAGCGTACGGGTTAGGATTAGGGGACGGGTGAGGGGAAGGCTTCGGGGAAGGGTTAGGGTTAGGGTTCGGGCTAGGGTTAGGGTTAGGGGACGGGGACGGTTTAGGGTCCCGGTGAGTGTACGACAACGGTTTAGGGGGAGCACACGTGTGAGGGCGCGGGTTAGTGTGAGCGTACGGGTTAGGGTTAGGGGACGGGTGAGGGGAAGGCTTCGGGGAAGGGTTAGGGTAAGGGTTCGGGCTAGGGTGAGGGTTAGGGGACGGGGACGGTTTAGGGTCCAGGTGAGGGTACGACAACAGTTTAGGGGGAGCGTACGTGTGAGGGCGCGGGTTAGTGTGAGCGTACGGGTTAGGATTAGGGGACGGATGAGGGGAAGGCTTCGGGGAAGGGTTAGGTTTAGGGTTCGGGCTAGGGTTAGGGTTAGGGGACGGGAACGGTTTAGGGTCCAGGTGAGGGTACGACAACGGTTTAGGGGGAGCGAATGTGTGAGGGTGTGGGTTAGTGTGAGCGTACGGGTTAGGATTAGGGGACGGGTGAGGGGAAGGCTTCGTGGAAGGGTTCGGGATAGGGTTAGGGTTAGGGGACGGGGACGGTTTAGGGTCCATGTGAGGGTACGACAACGGTTTAGGGGGAGCGTACGTGTGAGGGCGCAGGTTAGTGTGAGCGTACGGGTTAAGATTATGGGACGGGTGAGGGGAAGGCTTCGGGGAAGTGTTAGGGTTAGGGTTCGGGCTAGGGATAGGGTTAGGGGACGGGGACGGTTCAGGGTCCAGGTGAGGGTACGACAACAGTTTAGGGTGAGCGTACGTGTGAGGGCGCGGGTTAGTGTGAGCGTACGGGTTAGGATTAGGGGACGGGTGAGGGGAAGGCTTCGGGGAAGGGTTAGGGTTAGGGTTCGGGCTAGGGTTAGGGTTAGGGGACGGGGACGGTTTAGGGTCCAGGTGAGGGTACGACAATGGTTTAGGGGGAGCGTACGTGTGAGGGCGCGGGTTAGTGTGAGCGTACGGGTTAGGATTAGGGGACGGGTGAGGGGAAGGCTTCGGGGAAGGGTTAGGGTTAGGGTTCGGGCTAGGGTTAGGGTTAGGGGACGGGGACGGTTTAGGGTCCAGGTGAGGGTACGACAACGCTTTAGGGGGAGCGAATGTGTGAGGGTGAGGGTTAGTATGAGCGTACGGTTTAGGATTATGGGACGGGTGAGGGGAAGGCTTCGTGGAAAGTTTAGGGTTAGGGTTCGGGCTAGGGTTAGGGTTAGGGGACGGGGACGATTTAGGGTCCAGGTGAGGGTACGACAACGGTTTAGGGGGAGCGTACGTGTGAGGGCGCAGGTTAGTGTGAGCGTACGGGTTAGGATTAGGGGACGGGTGAGGGGAAGGCTTCGGGAAAGAGTTAGGGTTAGGGTTCGGGCTAGGGTAAGGGTTAGGGGATGGGGACGGTTTAGGGTCCAGGTGAGGGTACGACAACAGTTTAGGGTGAGCGTACGTGTGAGGGCGCGGGTTAGTGTGAGCGTAAGTGTTACGATTAGGGAACGGGTAAGGGGAAGGCTTCGGGGAAGTGTTAGGTTTAGGGTTCGGGCTAGGGTTAGGGTTAGGGGATGGGGACGGTTTAGGGTTCAGGTGAGGGTACGACAATGGTTTAGGGGGAGCGTACGTGTGAGGGCGCGGGATAGTGTGAGTGTACGGGTTAGGATTAGGGGACGGGTGAGGGGAAGGCTTCGGGGAAGGGTTGGGTTAGGGTTCGGGCTAGGGTTAGGGTTAGGGGACGGGGACGGTTTAGGGTCCAGGTGAGGGTACGACAACGCTTTAGGGGGAGCGAATGTGTGAGGGTGCGGGTTAGTATGAGCGTACGGGTTAGGATTATGGGACTGGTGAGGGGAAGGCTTCGTGGAAAGGTTAGGGTTAGGGTTCGGGCTAGGGTTAGGGTTAGGGGACGGGGACGATTTAGGGTCCAGGTGAGGGTACGACAACGGTTTAGGGGGAGCGTACGTGTGAGGGCGCGAGTTAGTGTGAGCGTACGGGTTAAGATTAGGGGACGGGTGAGGGGAAGGCTTCGGGGAAGGGTTAGGGTTAGGGTTCGGGCTAGGGTTAGGGTTAGGGGACGGGGACGGTTTCGGGTCCAGGTGAGGGTACGACAACGGTTTAGGGGGAGCGTACATGTGAGGGCACGCGTTAGTGTGAGCGTACGGGTTAGGATTAGAGGACGGGTGAGGGGAAGGCTTCGGGGAAGGGTTAGGGTTAGGGTTCGGGCTAGGGTTAGGGTTAGGGGACGGGGACGGTTTAGGTCCAGTTGAGTGTAAGACAGCGCTTTAGGGGGAGGGTACGTGTGAGGGCATGGGTTAGTGTGAGCGTACGGTTTAGGATTAGGGGACGGGTGAGGGGAAGGCTTCGGGGAAGGGTTAGGGTTAGGGTTTGGTCTAGGGTTAGGGTTAGGGGACGGGGACGGTTTAGGGTCCAGGTGAGGGTACGACAACGGTTTAGGGGGAGCGAATGTGTGAGGGTGCGGGTTAGTATGAGCGTACGGGTTAGGATTATGGGACGGGTGAGGGGAAGGCTTCGTGGAAATGTTAGGGTTAGGGTTCGGGCTAGGGTTAGGGTTAGGGGACGGGGATGATCTAGGTTCCAGGTGAGGGTACGAGAACGGTTTAGGGGGAGCGTACGTGTGAGGGCGCGAGTTAGTGTGAGCGTACGGGTTAGGGTTAGGGTACAGGTGAGGGGAAGGCTTCGGGGAAGTGTTAGGGTTAGTGTTCGGGCTAGGGTTAGGGTTAGGGGACGGGGACGGTTTAGGGTCCAGGTGAGGGTACGACAACGGTTTAGGGGGAGTGTACGTGTGAGGGCGCAGGTTAGTGTGAGCGTACGGGTTAGGATTAGGGGAAGGGTGAGGGGAAGGCTTCGGGGAAGGGTTAGGGTTAGGGTTCGGGCTAGGGTTAGGGTTAGGGGACGGGGACGGTTTAGGGTCCAGGTGTGGGTACGACAACGCTTTAGGGGGAGCGAATGTGTGAGGGTGCGGGTTAGTATGAGCGTACGGGTTAGGATTATGGGACGGGTGAGGGGAAGGCTTCGTGGAAAGGTTAGGGTTAGGGTTCGGGCTAGGGTTAGGGTTAGGGGACGGGGATGATTTAGGATCCAGGTGAGGGTACGACAACATTTTAGGGGGAGCGTAAATGTGAGTGCGCGGGTTAGTGTGAGCGTACGGATTAGGATAAGGGGACGGGTGAGGGGAAGGCTTCGGGGAAGGGTTAGGGTTAGGGTTCGGGCTAGGGTTAGGGTTAGGGGAGGGGGACGGTTTAGGGTCCAGGTGAGGGTACGACAACTGTTTAGGGGGAGCATACGTATGAGGGCGCGGGTTAGTGTGAGCGTACGGGTTAGGGTTATGGGACGGGTGAGGGGAAGGCTTCGGGGAAGGGTTAGGTTTAGGGTTAGGGCTAGGGTTAGGGTTAGGGGACGGGGACGGTTTAGGGTCCAGGTGAGGGTACGACAACGGTTTAGGGGGAGCGTACGTGTGAGGGCGTGGGTTAGTGTGAGCGTACGGGTTAGGATTAGGGGACGGGTGAGGGGAAGGCTTCGGGGAAGGGTTAGGGTTAGAGTTCGGGCTAGGGTTAGCGTTAGGGGACAGGGACAGTTTAGGTTGCAGGTGAGGGTATGACAACGCTTTAGGGGGAGCGTACATGTGAGGGCGCGGGTTAGTGTGAGCGTACGGGTTAGGATTAGGGGACGGGTGAGGGGAAGGCTTCGGGGAAGAGTTAGGGTTAGGGCTCGGGCTAGGGTTGGGGTGAGGGGACGGGGACGGTTTAGGGTCCAAGTGAGGGTACGACAACGGTTTAGGGGGAGAATACGTGTGAGGGCGCGGGTTAGTGTGAGCGTACGGGTTAGGGTTAGGGGACAGGTGAGGGGAAGGCTTCGGGGAAGTGTTAGGGTTAGGGTTCGGGCTAGGGTTAGGGTTAGGGGACGGGGACGGTTTAGGGTCCAGGTGAGGGTACGACAACGGTTTAGGGGGAGCGTACATGTGAGGGCACGGGTTAGTGTGAGCGTACGGGTTAGGATTAGAGGACGGGTGAGGGGAAGGCTTCGGGGAAGGGTTAGGGTTAGGGTTCGGGCTAGGGTTAGGGTTAGGGGACGGGGACGGTTTAGGGTCCAGTTGAGTGTAAGACAGCGCTTTAGGGGGAGGGTACGTGTGAGGGCATGGGTTAGTGTGAGCGTACGGTTTAGGATTAGGGGACGGGTGAGGGGAAGGCTTCGGGGAAGGGTTAGGGTTAGGGTTCGGGCTACGGTTAGGGTTAGGGGACGGGGACGGTTTAGGGTCCAGGTGAGGGTACTACAACGGTTTAGGGGGAGCGTACATGTGAGTGCGCAGGTTAGTGTGAGCGTACGGTTTAGGATTAGGGGACGGGTGAGGGGAAGGCTTCGGGGAAGGGTTAGGGTTAGGGTTCGGGCTAGGGTTAGGGTTAGGGGACGGGGACGGTTTAGGGTCCAGGTGAGGGTACGACTACGGTTTAGGGGGAGCGTACGCGTGAGGGCCCGGGATAGTGTGAGCATACGGGTTAGGATTAGGGGACGGGTGAGGGGAAGGCTTCGGGGAAGTTTTAGGGTTAGGGTTCGGGCTAGGGTTAGGGTTAGGGGACGGGGACGGTTTAGGGTCCAGTTGAGGGTACGACAACGGTTTAGGGGGAGCGTACATGTGAGGGCACGTGTTAGTGTGAGCGTACGGGTTAGGATTAGGGGACGGGTGAGGGGAAGGCTTCTGGGAAGTGTTAGGGTTAGGGTTCGGGCTAGGGTTAGGGGATGGGGACGGTTTAGGGTTCAGGTGAGGGTACGACAATGGTTTAGGGGGAGCGTACGTGTGAGGGCGCGGGTTAGTGTGAGTGTACGGGTTAGGATTAGGGGACGGGTGAGGGGAAGGCTTCGGGGAAGGGTTAGAGTTAGGGTTCGGGCTAGGGTAAGCGTTAGGGGACGGGGACGGTTTAGGGTCCAGGTGAGGGTACGACAACACTTTAGGGGGAGCGAATGTGTGAGGGTGCGGGTTAGTATGAGCGTACGGGTTAGGAGTATGGGACTGGTGAGGGGAAGGCTTCGTGGAAAGGTTAGGGTTAGGGTTCGGGCTAGGGTTAGGGTTAGGGGACGGGGACGATTTAGGGTCCAGGTGAGGGTACGACAACGGTTTAGTGGGAGCGTACGTGTGAGGGCGCGAGTTAGTGTGAGCGTACGGGTTAAGATTAGGGGACGGGTGAGGGGTAGGCTTCGGGGAAGGGTTAGGGTTAGGGTTCGGTCTAGGGTTAGGGTTAGGGGACGGGGACGGTTTAGGGTCCAGGTGACGTTACGACAATGGTTTAGGGGGAGCGTACGTGTGAGGGCGTGGGTTAGTGTGAGCGTACGGGTTAGGATTAGGGGACGGGTGAGGGGAAGGCTTCGGGGTAGGGTTAGCTTTAGGGTTCGGGCTAGGGTTAGGGTTCGGGGACGGGGACAGTTTAGGGTCCAGGTGAGCGTACGACAACGGTTTAGGGGGAGCGTACATGTGAGGGCACGGGTTAGTGTGAGCGTACCTGTTAGGATTAGGGGACGGGTGAGAGGAAGGCTTCGGGGAAGGGTTAGGGTTAGGGTTCGGGCTACGGTTAGGGTTAGGGGACGGGGACGGTTTAGGGTCCAGTTGAGTTTAAGACAGCGCTTTAGGGGGAGGGTACGTGTGAGGGCATGGGTTAGTGTGAGCGTACGGTTTAGGATTAGGGGACGGGTGAGGGGAAGGCTTCGGGGAAGGGTTAGGGTTAGGGTTCGGGCTAGGGTTAGGGTTAGGGGACGGGGACGGTTTAGGGTCCAGGTGAGGGTACTACAACGGTTTAGGGGGAGCGTAAATGTGAGTGCGCAGGTTAGTGTGAGCGTACGGGTTAGGATTAGGGGACGGGTGAGGGGAAGGCTTCGGGGAAGGGTTAGGGTTAAGGTTCGGGCTAGGGTTAGGGTTAGGGGACGGGGACGGTTTAGGGTCCAGGTGAGGGAACGACAACGGTTTAGGGGGAGCGTACATGTGAGGGCGCGGGTTAGTGTGAATGTACGGGTTAGGATTAGGGGACGGGTGAGGGGAAGGCTTCTGGGAAGTGTTAGGGTTAGGGTTCGGGCTAAGGTTAGGGATAGGGGACGGGGACGGTTTAGGGTCCAGTTGAGGGTACGACAGCGCTTTAGGGGGAGGGTACGTGTGAGGGCGCGGGTTAGTGTGAGCGTACGGTTTAGGATTAGGGGAAGGGTGAGGGGAAGGCTTCGGGGAAGGGTTAGGGTTAGGGTTCGGGCTAGGGTTAGGGTGAGGGGACGGGTACGGTTTAGGGTCCAGGTGAGGGTACGACAACGCTTTACGGGAAGGGTACGTGTGAGGGCACGGTTTAGTGTGAGCGTACGGGTTAGGATTAGGAGACGGGTGAGGGGAAGGCTTCGGGGAAGTGTTAGGGTTAGGGTTCGGGCTAGGGTTAGGGTTAGGGGACGGGGACGGTTTAGGGTCCAGGTGATGGTACGACAACGCTTTAGGGGGAGGGTACGTGTGAGGGCGCGGGTTAGTGTGAGCGTACGGGTTAGGAATAGGGGACGGTTGAGGGGAAGACTTCGGGGAAGAGTAAGGGTTAGGGTTCGGGCTAGGGTTAGGGTTAGGGGACGGGGACGGTTTAGGGTCCAGCTGAGGTAAGACAGCGCTTTAGGGGGTGGGTACGTGTGAGGGCATGGGTTAGTGTGAGCGTACGGTTTAAGAGTAGGGGACGGGTGAGGGGAAGGTTTCGGGGAAGGGTTAGGGTTAGAGTTCGGGCTAGGGTTAGGGTTAGGGGATGGGGACAGTTTAGGGTCCAGGTGAGGGTACTACAACGGTTTAGGGGGAGCGTAAATGTGAGTGCGCAGGTTAGTGTGAGCGTACGGGTTAGGATTACGGGACGGGTGAGGGGAAGGCTTCGGGGAAGGGTTAGGGTTAGGGTTCGGGCTAGGGTTAGGGTTAGGGGACGGGGACGGTTTAGGGTCCCGGTGAGTGTACGACAACGGTTTAGGGGGAGCACACGTGTGAGGGCGCGGGTTAGTGTGAGCGTACGGGTTAGGGTGAGGGGACGGGTGAGGGGAAGGCTTCGGGGAAGGGTTAGGGTTAGGGTTCGGGCTAGGGTGAGGGTTAGGGGACGGGGACGGTTTAGGGTCCAGGTGAGGGTACGACAACAGTTTAGGGGGAACGTACGTGTCAGGGCGCGGGTTAGTGTGAGCGTACGGGTTAGGATTAGGGGACGGGTGAGGGGAAGGCTTCGGGGAAGGGTTAGGTTTAGGGTTCGGGCTAGGGTTAGGGTTAGGGGACGGGGACGGTTTAGGGTCCAGGTGAGGGTACAACAACGGTTTAGGGGGAGCGAATGTGTGAGGGTGTGGGTTAGTGTGAGCGTACGGGTTAGGATTAGGGGACGGGTGAGGGGAAGGCTTCGTGGAAGGGTTCGGGATAGGGTTAGGGTTAGGGGACGGGGACGGTTTAGGGTCCATGTGAGGGTACGACAACAGTTTAGGGGGAGCGTACGTGTGAGGGCGTGGGTTAGTATGAGCGTACGGGTTAGGATTAGGGGACAGGTGAGGGGAAGGCTTCGGGGAAGGGTTAGGGTTAGGGTTCGGGCTAGGGTTAGTTTTAGGGGACGGGGACGGTTTAGGGTCCAGGTGAGGGTATGACAACGGTTTAGGGGGAGCGTACGTGTGAGGGCGCGTGTTAGTGTGAGCGTACGGGTTAGGATTAGGGGACGGGTGAGGGGAAGGCTTCAGGGAAGTATTAGGTTTAGGATTCGGGCTAGGGTTAGTGTTAGGGAACGGGGACGGTTTAGGGTCCAGGTGAGGGTACGACAACGGCTTAGGGGGAGCGTACGTGTGAGGGCACGGGTTAGTGTGAGCGTACGAGTTAGGATTAGGGGACGGGTGAGGGGAAGGCTTCGGGGAAGGGTTAGGTTTACGGTTCGGGCTAGGGTTAGGGTTAGGGGACGGGGACGGTTTAGGGTCCAGGTGAGGGTACGACAACGCTTTAGGGGGAGCGTACATGTGTGGGCGCGGGTTAGTGTGAGCGTACGGGTTAGGATTAGGGGACGGGTGAGAGGAAGGCTTCGGGGAAGGGTTAGGGTTAGAGTTCGGGCTAGGGTTAGCGTTAGGGGACAGGGACACTTTAGGTTGCAGGTGAGGGTATGACAACACTTTAGGGGGAGCGTACATGTGAGGGCGCGGGTTAGTGTGAGCGTACGGGTTAGGATTAGGGGACGGGTGAGGGGAAGGCTTCGGGGAAGTGTTAGGGTTAGGGTTCGGGCTAGGGTTAGGTTTAGGGGACGGGGACGGTTTAGGGTCCAGGTGAGGGTACCACAACGGTTTAGGGGGAGCGTATGTGTGAGGGCGCGGGTTAGTGTGAGCGTACGGGTTAGGATTAGGGGATGGGTGAGTGGAAGGCTTCGGGGAAGGGTTAGGATTAGGGTTCAGGCTAGGATTAGGGGACGGGGACGGGGACGGTTTAGGGTCCAGGTGAGGTTACGACAACGGTTTACGGGGAGCGTACATGTGAGGGCACGGGTTAGTGTGAGCGTACGGGTTAGGATTAGGGCACGGGTGAGGGGAAGGCTTCGGGGAAGGGTTAGGGTTAGGGTTCGGGCTAGGGTTAGGTTTAGGGGAAGGGGACGGTTTAGGGTCCAGGTGAGGGTACGACAACGGTTTAGGGGGAGAATACGTCTGAAGGCGCGGGTTAGTGTGAGCGTACGGGTTAGGGTTAGGGGACGGGTGAGGGGAAGGCTTCGGGGAAGTGTTAGTGTTAGGGTTTGGGCTGGGGTTAGGGTTAGGGGACGGGGACAGTTTAGGGTCCAGGTGAGGGTACGACAACGGTTTAGGGGGAGCGTACGTGTGAGGGCGCAGGTTAGTGTGAGCGTACGGGTTAGGATTAGGGGACGGGTGAGGGGAAGGCTTCGGGGAAAGGTTAGGGTTAGGGTTCGGGCTAGGGTTAGGGTTAGGGGACGGGGACGTTTCAGGGTCCAGGTGAGTGTACGACAACAGTTTAGGGTGAGAGTACCTGTGAGGGCGCGGGTTAGTGTGAGCGTACGGGTTAGGATTAGGGGACGGGGGAGGGGAAGGCTTCGGGGAAGGTTTAGTTTTAGGGTTCGGGCTAGGGTTAGGGTTAGGGGACGGGGACGGTTTAGGGTCCAGGTGAGGGTACGACAATGGTTTAGGGAGAGCGTACGTGTGAGGGCGCGGGTTAGTGTGAGCGTACGGGTTAGGATTAGGGGACGGGTGAGGGGAAGGCTTTGGGGAAGGGTTAGGGTTAGGGTTCGGGCTAGGGTTAGGGTTAGGGGACGGGGACGGTTTAGGGTCCAGGTGAGGGTACGACAACAGTTTAGGGTGAGAATACGTGTGAGGGCGCGGGTTAGTGTGAGCGTACGGGTTAGGGTTAGGGGAGAGGTGAGGGGAAGGCTTCGGGGAAGTGTTAGGGTTAGGGTTCGGGCTAGGGTTAGGGTTAGGGGACGGGGACGGTTTAGGGTCCAGGTGAGGGTACGACAACGGTTTAGGGGGAGCGTACATGTGAGGGCACGGGTTAGTGTGAGCGTACGGGTTAGGATTAGAGGACGGGTGAGGGGAAGGCTTCGGGGAAGGGTTAGGGTTAGGGTTCGGGCTAGGGTTAGGGTTAGGGGACGGGGACGGTTTAGGGTCCAGGTGAGGGTACTACAACGGTTTAGGGGGAGCGTACATGTGAGTGCGCAGGTTAGTGTGAGCGTACGGGTTAGGATTAGGGGACGGGTGAGGGGAAGGCTTCGGGGAAGGATTAGGGTTAGGGTTCGGGCTAGGGTTAGGGTTAGGGGACGGGGACGGTTTAGGGTCCCCGTGAGGGTACGACAACGGTTTAGGGGGAGCACACGTGTGAGGGCGCGGGTTAGTGTGAGCGTACGGGTTAGGGTTAGGGGACGGGTGAGGGGAAGGCTTCGGGGAAGGGTTAGGGTTAAGGTTCGGGCTAGGGTTAGGGTTAGGGGACAGGGACGGTTTAGGGTCCAGGTGAGGGTACGACAACGGTTTAGGGGGAGCGTACGCGTGAGGGCCCGGGATAGTGTGAGCGTACGGGTTAGGATTAGGGGACGGGTGAGGGGAAGGCTTCGGGGAAGTTTTAGGGTTAGGGTTCGGGCTAGGGTTAGGGTTAGGGGACGGGGACGGTTTAGGGTCCAGTAGAGGGTATGACAACGGTTTAGGGGGAGCGTTCATGTGAGGGCACGTGTTAGTGTGAGCGTACGGGTTAAGATTAGTGGACGGGTGAGGGAAAGGCTTCAGGGAAGGGTTAGGGTTAGGGTTCGGGCTAGGGTTAGGGTTAGGGGACGGGGACGGTTTAGGGTCCAGGTGACAGTAAGACAATGGTTTAGGGGGAGCGTACGTGTGAGGGCGTGTGTTAGTGTGAGCATACGGGTTAGGATTAGGGGACGGGTGAGGGGAAGGCTTCGGGGAAGTGTTAGGGTTCGGGCTAGGGTTAGGCTTAGGTGACGGGGACGGTTTAGGGTCCAGGTGAGGATACGACAACGCTTTACGGGGAGGGTACGTGTGAGGGCGCGGGTTAGTGTGAGCGTACGGGTTAGGATTAGGGGACGGGTAAGGGGAAGGCTTCGGGGAAGGGTTAGGTTTAGGGTTCGGGCTAGGGTTAGGGTTAGGGGATGGGGACGGTTTAGGGTTCAGGTGAGGGTACGACAATGGTTTAGGGGGAGCGTACGTGTGAGGGCGCGGGTTAGTGTGAGTGTACGGGTTAGGATTAGGGGACGGGTGAGGGGAAGGCTTCGGGGAAGGGTTAGGGTTAGGGTTCGGGCTAGGGTTAGGGTTAGGGGACGGGGACGGTTTAGGGTCCAGGTGAGGGTATGACAACACTTTAGGGGGAGCGAATGTGTGAGGGTGCGGGTTAGTATGAGCGTACGGGTTAGGATTATGGGACTGGTGAGGGGAAGGCTTCGTGGAAAGGTTAGGGTTAGGGTTCGGGCTAGGGTTAGGGTTAGGGAACGGGGACGATTTAGGGTCCAGGTGAGGGTACGACAACGGTTTAGGGGGAGCGTACGTGTGAGGGCGCGAGTTAGTGTGAGCGTACGGGTTAAGATTAGGGGACAGGTGAGGGGTAGGCTTCGGGGAAGGGTTAGGGTTAGGGTTCGGTCTAGGGTTAGGGTTAGGGGACGGGGACGGTTTAGGGTCCAGGTGACGGTACGACAATGGTTTAGGGGGAGCGTACGTGTGAGGGCGTGGGTTAGTGTGAGCGTACGGGTTAGGATTAGGGGACGGGTGAGGGGAAGGCTTCGGGGAAGGGTTAGCTTTAGGGTTCGGGCTAGGGTTAGGGTTCGGGGACGGGGACAGTTTAGGGTCCAGGTGAGCGTACGACAACGGTTTAGGGGGAGCGTACATGTGAGGGCACGGGTTAGTGTGAGCGTACCTGTTAGGATTAGGGGACGGGTGAGAGGAAGGCTTCGGGGAAGGGTTAGGGTTAGGGTTCGGGCTACGGTTAGGGTTAGGGGACGGGGTCGGTTTAGGGTCCAGTTGAGTGTAAGACAGCGCTTTAGGGGGAGGGTACGTGTGAGGGCATGGGTTAGTGTGAGCGTACGGTTTAGGATTAGGGGACGGGTGAGGGGAAGTCTTCGGGCAAGGGTTAGGGTTAAGGTTCGGGCTAGGGTTAGGGTTAGGGGACGGGGACGGTTTAGGGTCCAGGTGAGGGAACGACAACGGTTTAGGGGGAGCGTACATGTGAGAGCGCGGGTTAGTGTGAACGTACGGGTTAGGATTAGGGGACGGGTGAGGGGAAGGCTTCTGGGAAGTGTTAGGGTTAGGGTTCGGGCTAAGGTTAGGGATAGGGGACGGGGACGGTTTAGGGTCCAGTTGAGGGTACGACAGCGCTTTAGGGGGAGGGTACGTGTGAGGGCGCGGGTTAGTGTGAGCGTACGGTTTAGGATTAGGGGAAGGGTGAGAGGAAGGCTTCGGGGAAGGGTTAGGGTTAGGGTTCGGGCTAGGGTTAGGGTGAGGGGACGGGGACGGTTTAGGGTCCAGGTGAGGGTACGACAATGCTTTACGGGAAGGGTACGTGTGAAGGCACGGTTTAGTGTGAGCGTACGGGTTAGGATTAGGAGACAGGTGAGGGGAAGGCTTCGGGGAAGTGTTAGGGTTAGGGTTCGGGCTAGGGTTAGGGTTAGGGGACGGGGACGGTTTAGGGTCCAGGTGATGGTACGACAACGCTTTAGGGGGAGGGTACGTGTGAGGGCGCGGGTTAGTGTGAGCGTACGGGTTAGGATTAGGGGACGTTTGAGGGGAAGACTTCGGGGAAGAGTAAGGGTTAGGGTTCGGGCTAGGGTTAGGGTTAGGGGACGGGGACGGTTTAGGGTCCAGTTGAGGTAAGACAGCGCTTTAGGGGGAGGGTACGTGTGAGGGCATGGGTTAGTGTGAGCGTACGGTTTAGGATTAGGGGACGGGTGAGGGGAAGGCTTCGGGGAAGGGTCAGGGTTAGAGTTCGGGCTAGGGTTAGGGTTAGGGGATGGGGACAGTTTAGGGTCCAGGTGAGGGTACTACAACAGTTTAGGGGGAGCGTAAATGTGAGTGCGCAGGTTAGTGTGAGCATACGGGTTAGGATTAGGGGACGGGTGAGGGGAAGGCTTCGGGGAAGGGTTAGGGTTAGGGTTCGGGCTAGGGTTAGGGTTAGGGGACGGGGACGGTTTAGGGTCCCGGTGAGGGTACGACAACGGTTTAGGGGGAGCACACGTGTGAGGGCGCGGGTTAGTGTGAGCGTACGGGTTAGGGTTAGGGGACGGGTGAGGGGAAGGCTTCGGGGAAGGGTTAGGGTTAGGGTTCGGGCTAGGGTGAGGGTTAGGGGACGGGGACGGTTTAGGGTCCAGGTGAGGGTACGACAACAGTTTAGGGGGAGCGTACGTGTCAGGGCGCGGGTTAGTGTGAGCATACGGGTTAGGATTAGGGGACGGGTGAGGGGAAGGCTTCGGGGAAGGGTTAGGTTTAGGGTTCGGGCTAGGGTTAGGGTTAGGGGACGGGGACGGTTTAGGGTCCAGGTGAGGGTACGACAACAGTTTAGGGGGAGCGTACGTGTGAGGGCGTGGTTTAGTTTGAGCGTACGGGTTAGGATTAGGGGACGGGTGAGGGGAAGGCTTCGGGGAAGGGTTAGGGTTAGGGTTCGGGCTAGGGTTAGGGTTAGGGGACGGGGACGGTTTAGGGTCCAGTTGAGAGTAAGACAGCGCTTTAGGAGGAGGGTACGTGTGAGGGTGCGGGTTAGTGTGAGCCTACGGTTTAGGATTAGGGGACGGGTGAGGGGAAGGCTTCGCGAAGGGTTAGGGTTAGGGTTCGGGGTAGGGTTAGCGTTAGGGGACAGGGACAGTTTAGGTTGCAGGGGAGGGTACGACAACGTTTTAGGGGGAGCGTACATGTGAGGGCGCGGTTAGTGTGAGCATACGGTTAGGATTAGGGTACGGGTGAGGGGAAGGCTTCGGGGAAGGGTTAGGGTTAGGGTTCGGGCTAGGGTTAGGGTTAGGGGAAGGGGACGGTTTAGGGTCCAGGTGAGGGTACGAGAACGGTTTAGGGGGAGAATACGTGTGAGGGCGCGGGTTAGTTTGAGCGTATTGGTTAGGGTTAGGGGACGGGTGAGGGGAAGGCTTCGGGAAAGTGTTAGGGTTAGGGTTCGGGCTAGGTTTAGGATTAGGAGACGGGGACAGTTTAGGGTCCAGGTGAGTGTACGACAACGGTTTAGGGGGAGCGTACGTGTGAGGGCGCAGGTTAGTGTGAGCGTACGGGTTAGGATTAGGGGACGGGTGAGGGGAAGGCTTCGTGGAAGGGTTAGGTTTAGGGTTCGGGCTAGGGTTAGGGTTAGCGGACGGGGACGGTTCAGGGTCCAGGTGAGGGTACGACAACAGTTTAGGGTGAGAGTACGTGTGAGGGCGCGGGTTAGTGTGAGCGTACGGATTAGGATTAGGGGACGGGTGAGGGGAAGGCTTCGGGGAAGGGTTAGGTTTAGGGTTCGGGCTAGGGTTAGGGTTAGGGGACGGGGACGGTTTAGGGTCCAGGTGAGGGTACGTCAATGGTTTAGGGGGAGCGTACGTGTGAGGGCGTGGGTTAGTGTGAGTGTACGGGTTAGGATTAGGGGACGGGTGAGGGGAAGGCTTCGGGGAAGGGTTAGGGTTAGGGTTTGGGCTAGGGTTAGGGTTAGGGGACGGGGACGGTTTAGGGTCCAGGTGAGGGTACGACAACGCTTTAGGGGGAGCGAATGTGTGAGGGTGCGGGTTAGTATGAGCGTACGGGTTAGGATTACAGGACGGGTGAGGGGAAGGCTTCGTGGAAAGGTTAGGGTTAGGGTTCGGGTTAGGGTTAGGGGACGGGGACGATTTAGGGTCCAGGTGAGGGTACGACAACGGTTTAGGGGGAGCGTACGTGTGAGGGCGCGAGTTAGTGTGAGCGTACGGGTTAGGATTAGGGGACGGGTGAGGGGAAGGCTTCGGGGAAGTGTTAGGGTTTGGGATCGGGCTAGGGTTAGGTTTAGGGGACGGGGACGGTTTAGGGTCCAGGTGAGGGTACGACAACGCTTTAGGGGGAGCGTACGTGTGAGGGCGCGGGTTAGTGTGAGCGTACGGGTTAGGATTAGGGGACGGGTGAGGGGAATGCTTCGGGGAAGGGTTAGGGTTAGGGTTCGGACTAGGTTTAGAGTTAGGGGAAGGGGACGGTTTAGGGTCCAGGTGAGGGTACGACAACGGTTTAGGGGGAGAATACGTGTGAGGGCGCGGGTTAGTGTGAGCGTACGGGTTAGGGTTAGGGGACAGGTGAGGGGAAGGCTTCGGGGAAGTGTTAGGGTTAGGGTTCGGGCTAGGGTTAGGGTTAGGGCACGGGGACGGTTTAGGGTCCAGGTGAGGGTACGACAACGGTTTAGGGGGAGCGTACATGTGAGGGCACGGGTTAGTGTGAGCGTACGGGTTAGGATTAGAGGACGGGTGAGGGGAAGGCTTCGGGGAAGTGTTAGGGTTAGGGTTCGGGCTAGGGTTAGGGTTAGGGGACGGGGACGGTTTAGGGTCCAGTTGAGTGTAAGACAGCGCTTTAGGGGGAGGGTACGTGTGAGGGCATGGGTTAGTGTGAGCGTACGGTTTAGGATTAGGGGACGGGTGAGGGGAAGGCTTCGGGGAAGGGTTAGGGTTAGGGTTCGGGCTAGGGTTAGGGTTAGGGGACGGGGACGGTTTAGGGTCCAGGTGAGGGTACTACAACGGTTTAGGGGGAGCGTACATGTGAGTGCGCAGGTTAGTGTGAGCGTACGGTTTAGGATTAGGGGACGGGTGAGGGGAAGGCTTCGGGGAAGGATTAGGGTTAGGGTTCGGGCTAGGGTTAGGGTTAGGGGACGGGGACGGTTTAGGGTCCAGGTGAGGGTACGACAACGCTTTAGGGGGAGCGAATGTGTGAGGGTGCGGGTTAGTATGAGCGTACGGGTTAGGATTATGGGACGGGTGAGGGGAAGGCTTCGTGGAAATGTTAGGTTTAGGGTTCGGGCTAGGGTTAGGGTTAGGGGACAAGGACGATTTAGGGTCCAGGTGAGGGTACGACAACGGTTTAGGGGGAGCGTACGTGTGAGGGCGCAGGTTAGTGTGAGCGTACGGGTTAGGATTAGGGGACGGGTGAGGGGAAGGCTTCGGGAAAGGGTTAGGGTTAGTGTTCGGGCTAGGGTTAGGGTTAGGGGATGGGGACGGTTTAGGGTCCAGGTGAGGGTACCACAACAGTTTAGGGTGAGCGTACGTGTGAGGGCGCGGGTTAGTGTGAGCGTACGGGTTACGATTAGGGAACGGGTAAGGGGAAAGCTTCGGGGAAGGGTTAGGTTTAGGGTTCGGGCTAGGGTTAGGGTTAGGGGATGGGGACGGTTTAGGGTTCAGGTGAGGGTACGACAATGGTTTAGCGGGAGCGTACGTGTGAGGGCGCGGGTTAGTGTGAGTGTACGGGTTAGGATTAGGGGACGGGTGAGGGGAAGGCTTCGGGGAAGGGTTAGGGTTAGGGTTCGGGCTAGGGTTAGGGTTAGGGGACGGGGACGGTTTAGGGTCCAGGTGAAGGTACGACAACGCTTTAGGGGGCGCGAATGTGTGAGGGTGCGGGTTAGTATGAGCGTACGGGTTAGGATTATGGGACTGGTGAGGGGAAGGCTTCGTGGAAAGGTTAGGGTTAGGGTTCGGGCTAGGGTTAGGGTTAGGGGACGGGGACGATTTAGGGTCCAGGTGAGGGTACGACAACGGTTTAGGGGGAGCGTACGTGTGAGGGCGCGAGATAGTGTGAGCGTACGGGTTAAGATTAGGGGACGGGTGAGGGGAAGGCTTCAGGGAAGGGTTAGGGTTAGGGTTCGGACTAGGGTTAGGGTTAGGGGACGGGGACGGTTTAGGGTCCAGGTGACGGTACGACAATGGTTTAGGGGGAGCGTACGTGTGAGGGCGTGGGTTAGTGTGAGCGTACGGGTTAGGATTAGGGGACGGGTGAGGGGAAGGCTTCGGGGAAGTTTTAGGGTTCGGGCTAGGGTTAGGCTTAGGTGACGGGGACGGTTTAGGGTCCAGGTGAGGATACGACAACGCTTTACGGGGAGGGTACGTGTGAGGACGCGGGTTAGTGTGAGCGTACGGGTTAGGATTAGGGGACGGGTGAGGGGAAGGTTTCAGGGAAGGGTTAGGGTTAGGGTTCGGGCTAGGGTTAGGGTTAGGGGACGGGGACGGTTTAGGGTCCAGGTGAGGGTACGACAACGCTTTAGGGGGAGCGAATGTGTGAGGGTGCGGGTTAGTATGAGCGTATGGGTTAGGATTATGGGACGGGTGAGGGGAAGGCTTCGTGGAAATGTTAGGGTTAGGGTTCGGGCTAGGGTTAGGGTTAGGGGACGGGGAAGATTTAGGGTCCAGGTGAGGGTACGACAACGGTTTAGGGGGAGCGTACGTGTGAGGGCGCAGGTTAGTGTGAGCGTATGAGTTAGGATTAGGGGACGGGTGAGGGGAAGGCTTCGGGAAAGGGTTAGGGCTAGGGTTCGGGCTAGGGTTAGGATTAGGGGATGGGGACGGTTTAGGGTCCAGGTGAGGGTACGAAAACAGTTTAGGGTGAGCGTACGTGTGAGGGCGCGGGTTAGTGTGAGCGTACGGGTTACGATTAGGGAACGGGTAAGGGGAAGGCTTCGGGGAAGGGTTAGGTTTAGGGTTCGGGCTAGGGTTAGGGTTAGGGGATGGGGACGGTTTAGGGTTCAGGTGAGGGTACGACAATGGTTTAGGTGGAGCGTACGTGTGAGGGCGCAAGTTAGTGTGAGCGTACGGGTTAGGATTAGGGGACGGGTGAGGGGAAGGCTTCGGGGAAGTGTTAGGGTTAGGGATCGGGCTAGGGTTAGGTTTAGGGGACGGGGACGGTTTAGGGTCCAGGTGAGGGTACGACAACGCTTTAGGGGGAGCGTACGTGTGAGGGCGCGGGTTAGTGTGAGCGTACGGGTTAGGATTAGGGGACGGGTGAGGGGAATGCTTAGGGGAAGGGTTAGGGTTAGGGTTCGGACTAGGTTTAGGGTTAGGGGAAGGGGACGGTTTAGGGTCCAGGTGAGGGTACGACAACGGTTTAGGGGGAGAATACGTGTGAGGGCGCAGGTTAGTGTGAGCGTACGGGTTAGGGTTAGGGGACAGGTGAGGGGAAGGCTTCGGGGAAGTGTTAGGTTTAGGGTTCGGGCTAGGGTTAGGGTTAGGGCACGGGGACGGTTTAGGGTCCAGGTGAGGGTACGACAACGCTTTAGGGGGAGCGTACATGTGAGGGCACGGGTTAGTGTGAGCGTACGGGTTAGGATTAGAGGACAGGTGAGGGGAAGGCTTCGGGGAAGGGTTAGGTTTAGGGTTCGGGCTAGGGTTAGGGTTAGGGTACGGGGACGGTTTAGGGTCCAGTTGAGTGTAAGACAGCGCTTTAGGGGGAGGGTACGTGTGAGGGCATGGGTTAGTGTGAGCGTACGGTGTAGGATTAGGGGACGGGTGAGGGGAAGGCTTCGGGGAAGGGTTAGGGTTAGGGTTCGGGCTAGGGTTAGGGTTAGGGGACGGGGACGGTTTAGGGTCCAGGTGAGGGTACTACAACGGTTTAGGGGGAGCGTACATGTGAGTGCGCAGGTTAGTGTGAGCGTACGGGTTAGGATTAGGGGACGGGTGAGGGGAAGGCTTCGGGGAAGGATTAGGGTTAGGGTTCGGGCTAGGGTTAGGGTTAGGGGACGGGGACGGTTTAGGGTCCCCGTGAGTGTACGACAACGGTTTAGGGGGAGCACACGTGTGAGGGCGCGGGTTAGTGTGAGCGTACGGGTTAGGGTTAGGGGACGGGTGAGGGGAAGGCTTCGGGGAAGGGTTAGGGTTAGGGTTCGGGCTAGGGTTAGGGTTAGGGGACGGGGACGGTTTAGGGTCCAGGTGAGGGTACGACAACGCTTTAGGGGGAGCGTACGTGTGAGGGCGCGGGTTAGTGTGAGCGTACGGGTTAGGATTAGGGGACGGGTGAGGGGAATGCTTCGGGGAAGGGTTAGGGTTAGGGTTCGGACTAGGTTTAGGGTTAGGGGAAGGGGACGGTTTAGGGTCCAGGTGAGTGTACGACAACGGTTTAGGGGGAGAATACGTGTGAGGGCGCGGGTTAGTGTGAGCGTACGGGTTAGGGTTAGGGGACAGGTGAGGGGAAGGCTTCGGGGAAGTGTTAGGGTTAGGGTTCGGGCTAGGGTTAGGGTTAGGGGACGGGGACGGTTTAGGGTCCAGGTGAGGGTACGACAACGGTTTAGGGGGAGCGTACATGTGAGGGCACGGGTTAATGTGAGCGTACGGGTTAGGATTAGAGGACGGGTGAGGGGAAGGCTTCGGGGAAGGGTTAGGGTTAGGGTTCGGGCTAGGGTTAGGGTTAGGGGACGGGGACGGTTTAGGGTCCAGTTGAGTGTAAGACAGCGCTTTAGGGGGAGGGTACGTGTGAGGGCATGGGTTAGTGTGAGCCTACGGTTTAGGATTAGGGGACGGGTGAGGGGAAGGCTTCGGGGAAGGGTTAGGGTTAGGGTTCGGGCTAGGGTTAGGGTTAGGGGACGGGGACGGTTTAGGGTCCAGGTGAGGGTACTACAACGGTTTAGGGGGAGCGTACATGTGAGTGCGCAGGTTAGTGTGAGCGTACGGTTTAGGATTAGGGGACGGGTGAGGGGAAGGCTTCGGGGAAGGATTAGGGTTAGGGTTCGGGCTAGGGTTAGGGTTAGGGGACGGGGACGGTTTAGGGTCCAGGAGAGGGTACGACAACTCTTTAGGGGGAGCGAATGTGTGAGGGTGCGGGTTAGTATGAGCGTACGGGTTAGGATTATGGGACGGGTGAGGGGAAGGCTTCGTGGAAATGTTAGGTTTAGGGTTCGGGCTAGGGTTAGGGTTAGGGGACAAGGACGATTTAGGGTCCAGGTGAGGGTACGACAACGGTTTAGGGGGAGCGTACGTGTGAGGGCGCAGGTTAGTGTGAGCGTACGGGTTAGGATTAGGGGACGGGTGAGGGGAAGGCTTCGGGAAAGGGTTAGGGCTAGTCTTCGGGCTAGGGTTAGGGTTAGGGGATGGGGACGGTTTAGGGTCCAGGTGAGGGTACGACAACAGTTTAGGGTGAGCGTACGTGTGAGGGTGCGGGTTAGTGTGAGCGTACGGGTTACGATTAGGGAACGGGTAAGGGGAAGGCTTCGGGGAAGGGTTAGGTTTAGGGTTCGGGCTAGGGTTAGGGTTAGGGGATGGGGACGGTTTAGGGTTCAGGTGAGGGTACGACAATGGTTTAGCGGGAGCGTACGTGTGAGGGCGCGGGTTAGTGTGAGTGTACGGGTTAGGATTAGGGGACGGGTGAGGGGAAGGCTTCGGGGAAAGGTTAGGGTTAGGGTTCGGGCTAGGGTTAGGGTTAGGGGACGGGGACGGTTTAGGGTCCAGGTGAGGGTACGACACCGCTTTAGGGGGAGCGAATGTGTGAGGGTGCGGGTTAGTATGAGCGTACGGGTTAGGATTATGGGACTGGTGAGGGGAAGGCTTCGTGGAAAGGTTAGGGTTAGGGTTCGGGCTAGGGTTACGGTTAGGGGACGGGGACGATTTAGGGTCCAGGTGAGGGTACGACAACGGTTTAGGGGGAGCGTACGTGTGAGGGCGCGAGATAGTGTGAGCGTACGGGTTAAGATTAGGGGACGGGAGAGGGGAAGGCTTCAGGGAAGGGTTAGGGTTAGGGTTCGGACTAGGGTTAGGGTTAGGGGACGGGGACGGTTTAGGGTCCAGGTGACGGTACGACAATGGTTTAGGGGGAGCGTACGTGTGAGGGCGTGGGTTAGTGTGAGCGTACGGGTTAGGATTATGGGACGGGTGAGGGGAAGGCTTCGGGGAAGTTTTAGGGTTCGGGCTAGGGTTAGGCTTAGGTGACGGGGACGGTTTAGGGTCCAGGTGAGGATACGACAACGCTTCACGGGGAGGGTACGTGTGAGGGCGCGGGTTAGTGTGAGCGTACGGGTTAGGATTTGGGGACGGGTGAGGGGAAGGTTTCAGGGAAGGGTTAGGGTTAGGGTTCGGGCTAGGGTTAGGGTTAGGGGACGGGGACGGTTTAGGGTCCAGGTGAGGGTACGACAACGCTTTAGGGGGAGCGAATGTGTGAGGGTGCGGGTTAGTATGAGCGTATGGGTTAGGATTATGGGACGGGTGAGGGGAAGGCTTCGTGGAAATGTTAGGGTTAGGGTTCGGGCTAGGGTTAGGGTTAGGGGAAGGGGACGGTTTAGGGTCCAGGTGAGGGTACGACAACGGTTTAGGGGGAGAATACGTGTGAGGGGGCGGGTTAGTGTGAGCGTACGGGTTAGGGTTAGGGGACAGGTGAGGGTAAGGCTTCGGGGAAGTGTTAGGGTTAGGGTTCGGGCTAGGGTTAGGGTTAGGGGACGGGGACGGCTTAGGGTCCAGGTGAGGGTACGACAACGGTTTAGGGGGAGCGTACATGTGAGGGCACGGGTTAGTGTGAGCGTACGGGTTAGGATTAGAGGACGGGTGAGGGGAAGGCTTCGGGGAAGGGTTAGGTTTAGGGTTCGGGCTAGGGTTAGGGTTAGGGTACGGGGACGGTTTAGGGTCCAGTTGAGTGTAAGACAGCGCTTTAGGGGGAGGGTACGTGTGAGGGCATGGGTTAGTGTGAGCGTACGGTTTAGGATTAGGGAACGGGTGAGGGGAAGGCTTCGGGGAAGGGTTAGGGTTAGGGTTCGGGCTAGGGTTAGGGTTAGGGGACGGGGACGGTTTAGGGTCCAGGTGAGGGTACTACAACGGTTTAGGGGGAGCGTACATGTGAGTGCGCAGGTTAGTGTGAGCGTACGGGTTAGGATTAGGGGATGGGTGAGGGGAAGGCTTCGGGGAAGGATTAGGGTTAGGGTTCGGGCTAGGGTTAGGGTTAGGGGACGGGGACGGTTTAGGGTCCCCGTGAGTGTACGACAACGGTTTAGGGGGAGCACACGTGTGAGGGCGC
This sequence comes from Leucopleurus acutus, assembly GCF_964270905.1. Taxonomy (NCBI): domain Eukaryota; kingdom Metazoa; phylum Chordata; class Mammalia; order Artiodactyla; family Delphinidae; genus Leucopleurus; species Leucopleurus acutus. The sequence continues at coordinate 262,825 of NW_028138998.1, forward strand.
GGGTTAGTGTGAGCGTACGGGTTAGGGTTAGGGGACGGGTGAGGGGAAGGCTTCGGGGAAGGGTTAGGGTTAGGGTTCGGGCTAGGGTTAGGGTTAGGGGACGGGGACGGTTTAGGGTCCAGGTGAGGGTACGACAACGCTTTAGGGGGAGCGTACGTGTGAGGGCGCGGGTTAGTGTGAGCGTACGGGTTAGGATTAGGGGACGGGTGAGGGGAATGCTTCGGGGAAGGGTTAGGGTTAGGGTTCGGACTAGGTTTAGGGTTAGGGGAAGGGGACGGTTTAGGGTCCAGGTGAGTGTACGACAACGGTTTAGGGGGAGAATACGTGTGAGGGCGCGGGTTAGTGTGAGCGTACGGGTTAGCGTTAGGGGACAGGTGAGGGGAAGGCTTCGGGGAAGTGTTAGGTTTAGGGTTCGGGCTAGGGTTAGGGTTAGGGGACGGGGACGGTTTAGGGTCCAGGTAAGGGTACGACAACGGTTTAGGGGGAGCGTACATGTGAGGGCACGGGTTAGTGTGAGCGTACGGGTTAGGATTAGAGGACGGGTGAGGGGAAGGCTTCGGGGAAGGGTTAGGGTTAGGGTTCGGGCTAAGGTTAGGGTTAGGGGACGGGGACGGTTTAGGGTCCAGTTGAGTGTAAGACAGCGCTTTAGGGGGAGGGTACGTGTGAGGGCATGGGTTAGTGTGAGCGTACGGTTTAGGATTAGGGGACGGGTGAGGGGAAGGCTTCGGGGAAGGGTTAGGGTTAGGGTTCGGGCTAGGGTTAGGGTTAGGGGACGGGGACGGTTTAGGGTCCAGGTGAGGGTACTACAACGGTTTAGGGGGAGCGTACATGTGAGTGCGCAGGTTAGTGTGAGCGTACGGTTTAGGATTAGGGGACGGGTGAGGGGAAGGCTTCGGGGAAGGATTAGGGTTAGGGTTCGGGCTAGGGTTAGGGTTAGGGGACGGGGACGGTTTAGGGTCCCCGTGAGGGTACGACAACGGTTTAGGGGGAGCACACGTGTGAGGGCGCGGGTTAGTGTGAGCGTACGGGTTAGGGTTAGGGGACGGGTGAGGGGAAGGCTTCGGGGAAGGGTTAGGGTTAGGGTTCGGACTAGGGTTAGGGTTAGGGGACGGGGACGGTTTAGGGTCCAGGTGAGGGTACGACAACGGTTTAGGGGGAGCGTACGCGTGAGGGCCCGGGATAGTGTGAGCGTACGGGTTAGGATTAGGGGACGGGTGAGGGGAAGGCTTCGGGGAAGTTTTAGGGTTAGGGTTCGGGCTAGGGTTAGGGTTAGGGGACGGGGACGGTTTAGGGTCCAGTTGAGGGTACGACAACGGTTTAGGGGGAGCGTACATGTGAGGGCACGTGTTAGTGTGAGCGTACGGGTTAGGATTAGGGGACGGGTGAGGGGAAGGCTTCTGGGAAGTGTTAGGGTTAGGGTTCGGGCTAGGGTTAGGGTTAGGGGACGGGGACGGTTTAGGGTCCAGTTGAGGGTACGACAGCGCTTTAGGGGGAGGGTACGTGTGAGGGTGGGGGTTAGTGTGAGCGTACGGTTTAGGATTAGGGGACGGGTGAGGGGAAAGCTTCGGGGAAGTGTTACGGTTCGGGCTAGGGTTAGGCTTAGGTGACGGGGACGGTTTAGGGTCCAGGTGAGGATACGACAACGCTTTACGGGAAGGGTACATGTGAGGGCACGGGTTAGTGTGAGCGTACGGGTTAGGATTAGGGGACGGGTGAGGGGAAGGCTTCAGGGAAGGGTTAGGGTTAGGGTTCGGGCTAGGGTTAGGGTTAGGGGACGGGGACGGTTTAGGGTCCAGGTGAGGGTACGACAACGCTTTAGGGGGAGCGAATGTGTGAGGGTGCGGGTTAGTATGAGCGTACGGGTTAGGATTATGGGACGGGTGAGGGGAAGGCTTCGTGGAAATGTTAGGTTTAGGGTTCGGGCTAGGGTTAGGGTTAGGGGACAAGGACGATTTAGGGTCCAGGTGAGGGTACGACAACGGTTTAGGGGGAGCGTACGTGTGAGGGCGCAGGTTAGTGTGAGCGTACGGGTTAGGATTAGGGGACGCGTGAGGGGAAGGCTTCGGGAAAGTGTTAGGGCTAGTGTTCGGGCTAGGGTTAGGGTTAGGGGATGGGGACGGTTTAGGGTCCAGATGAGGGTACGACAACAGTTTAGGGTGAGCGTACGTGTGAGGGCACGGGTTAGTGTGAGCGTACCTGTTAGGATTAGGGGACGGGTGAGAGGAAGGCTTCGGGGAAGGGTTAGGGTTAGGGTTCGGGCTAGGGTTAGGGTTAGGGGACGGGGACGGTTTAGGGTCCAGTTGAGTGTAAGACAGCGCTTTAGGGGGAGGGTACGTGTGAGGGCATGGGTGAGTGTGAGCGTACGGTTTAGGATTAGGGGACGGGTGAGGGGAAGGCTTCGGGGAAGGGTTAGGGTTAGGGTTCGGGCTAGGGTTAGGGTTAGGGGACGGGGACGGTTTAGGGTCCAGGTGAGGGAACGACAACGGTTTAGGGGGAGCGTACATGTGAGGGCGCGGGTTAGTGTGAACGTACGGGTTAGGATTAGGGGACGGGTGAGGGGAAGGCTTCTGGGAAGTGTTAGGGTTAGGGTTCGGGCTAAGGTTAGGGATAGGGGACGGGGACGGTTTAGGGTCCAGTTGAGGGTACGACAGCGCTTTAGGGGGAGGGTACGTGTGAGGGCGCGGGTTAGTGTGAGCGTACGGTTTAGGATTAGGGGAAGGGTGAGGGGAAGGCTTCGGGGAAGGGTTAGGGTTAGGGTTCGGGCTAGGGTTAGGGTGAGGGGACGGGGACGGTTTAGGGTCCAGGTGAGGGTACGACAACGCTTTACGGGAAGGGTACGTGTGAGGGCACGGTTTAGTGTGAGCGTACGGGTTAGGATTAGGAGACGGGTGAGGGGAAGGCTTCGGGGAAGTTTTAGGGTTAGGGTTCGGGCTAGGGTTAGGGTTAGGGGACGGGGACGGTTTAGGGTCCAGGTGATGGTACGACAACGCTTTAGGGGGAGGGTACGTTTGAGGGCGCGGGTTAGTGTGAGCGTACGGTTTAGGAATAGGGGACGGTTGAGGGGAAGACTTCGGGGAAGAGTAAGGGTTAGGGTTCGGGCTAGGGTTAGGTTTAGGGGACGGGGATGGTTTAGGGTCCAGTTGAGGTAAGACAGCGCTTTAGGGGGTGGGTACGTGTGAGGGCATGGGTTAGTGTGAGCGTACGGTTTAAGATTAGGGGACGGGTGAGGGGAAGGTTTCGGGGAAGGGTTAGGGTTAGAGTTCGGTCTAGGGTTAGGGTTAGGGGATGGGGACAGTTTAGGGTCCAGGTGAGGGTACTACAACGGTTTAGGGGGAGCGTAAATGTGAGTGCGCAGGTTAGTGTGAGCGTACGGGTTAGGATTAGGGGACGGGTGAGGGGAAGGCTTCGGGGAAGGGTTAGGGTTAGGGTTCGGGCTAGGGTTAGGGTTAGGGGACGGGGACGGTTTAGGGTCCCGGTGAGGGTACGACAACGGTTTAGGGGGAGCACACGTGTGAGGGCGCGGGTTAGTGTGTCCGTACGGGTTAGGGTTAGGGGACGGGTGAGGGGAAGGCTTCGGGGAAGGGTTAGGGTTAGGGTTCGGGCTAGGGTGAGGGTTAGGGGACGGGGACGGTTTAGGGTCCAGGTGAGGGTACGACAACAGTTTAGGGGGAGCGTACGTGTCAGGGCGCGGGTTAGTGTGAGCGTACGGGTTAGGATTAGGGGACGGGTGAGGGGAAGGCTTCGGGGAAGGGTTAGGTTTAGGGTTCGGGCTAGGGTTAGGGTTAGGGGACGGGGACGGTTTAGGGTCCAGGTGAGGGTACAACAACGGTTTAGGGGGAGCGAATGTGTGAGGGTGTGGTTTAGTGTGAGCGTACGGGTTAGGATTAGGGGACGGGTGAGTGGAAGGCTTCGTGGAAGGGTTCGGGATAGGGTTAGGGTTAGGGGACGGGGACGGTTTAGGGTCCATGTGAGGGTACGACAACAGTTTAGGGGGAGCGTACGTGTGAGGGCGTGGGTTAGTGTGAGCGTACGGGTTAGGATTAGGGGACAGGTGAGGGGAAGGCTTCGGGGAAGGGTTAGGGTTAGGGTTCGGGCTAGGGTTAGGGTTAGGGGATGGGGACGGTTTAGGGTTCAGGTGAGGGTACGACAATGGTTTAGGGGGAGCGTACGTGTGAGGGCGTGGGTTAGTGTGAGTGTACGGGTTAGGATTAGGGGACGGGTGAGGGGAAGGCTTCGGGGAAGGGTTAGGGTTAGGGTTCGGGCTAGGGTAAGGGTTAGGGGACGGGGACGGTTTAGGGTCCAGGTGAGGGTACGACAACACTTTAGGGGGAGCGAATGTGTGAGGGTGCGGGTTAGTATGAGCGTACGGGTTAGGAGTATGGGACTGGTGAGGGGAAGGCTTCGTGGAAAGGTTAGGGTTAGGGTTCGGGCTAGGGTTAGGGTTAGGGGACGGGGACGATTTAGGGTCCAGGTGAGTGTACGACAACGGTTTAGGGGGAGCATACGTGTGAGGGCGTGGGTTAGTGTGAGCGTACGGGTTAGGATTAGGGGACGGGTGAGGGGAAGGCTTCGGGGTAGGGTTAGCTTTAGGGTTCGGGCTAGGGTTAGGGTTCGGGGACGGGGACAGTTTAGGGTCCAGGTGAGCGTACGACAACGGTTTAGGGGGAGCGTACATGTGAGGGCACGGGTTAGTGTGAGCGTTCCTGTTAGGATTAGGGGACGGGTGAGAGGAAGGCTTCGGGGAAGGGTTAGGGTTAGGGTTCGGGCTAGGGTTAGGGTTAGGGGACGGGGACGGTTTAGGGTCCAGTTGAGTGTAAGACAGCGCTTTAGGGGGAGGGTACGTGTGAGGGCATGGGTTAGTGTGAGCGTACGGTTTAGGATTAGGGGACGGGTGAGGGGAAGGCTTCGGGGAAGGGTTAGGGTTAGGGTTCGGGCTAGGGTTAGGGTTAGGGGACGGGGACGGTTTAGGGTCCAGGTGAGGGTACTACAACGGTTTAGGGGGAGCGTAAATGTGAGTGCGCAGGTTAGTGTGAGCGTACGGGTTAGGATTAGGGGACGGGTGAGGGGAAGGCTTCGGGGAATGGTTAGGGTTAAGGTTCGGGCTAGGGTTAGGGTTAGGGGACGGGGACGGTTTAGGGTCCAGGTGAGGGAACGACAACGGTTTAGGGGGAGCGTACATGTGAGGGCGCGGGTTAGTGTGAACGCACGGGTTAGGATTAGGGGACGGGTGAGGGGAAGGCTTCTGGGAAGTGTTAGGGTTAGGGTTCGGGCTAAGGTTAGGGATAGGGGACGGGGACGGTTTAGGGTCCAGTTGAGGGTACGACAGCGCTTTAGGGGGAGGGTACGTGTGAGGGCGCGGGTTAGTGTGAGCGTACGGTTTAGGATTAGGGGAAGGGTGAGGGGAAGGCTTCGGGGAAGGGTTAGGGTTAGGGTTCGGGCTAGGGTTAGGGTGAGGGGACGGGGACGGTTTAGGGTCCAGGTGAGGGTACGACAACGCTTTACGGGAAGGGTACGTGTGAGGGCACGGTTTAGTGTGAGCGTACGGGTTAGGATTAGGGGACGGGTGAGGGGAAGGCTTCGTGGAAGGGTTCGGGATAGGGTTAGGGTTAGGGGACGGGGACGGTTTAGGGTCCATGTGAGGGTACGACAACAGTTTAGGGGGAGCGTACGTGTGAGGGCGTGGGTTAGTGTGAGCGTACGGGTTAGGATTAGGGGACAGGTGAGGGGAAGGCTTCGGGGAAGGGTTAGGGTTAGGGTTCGGGCTAGGGTTAGTTTTAGGGGACGGGGACGGTTTAGGGTCCAGGTGAGGGTATGACAACGGTTTAGGGGGAGCGTACGTGTGAGGGCGCGTGTTAGTGTGAGCGTACGGGTTAGGATTAGGGGACGGGTGAGGGGAAGGCTTCAGGGAAGTATTAGGTTTAGGATTCGGGCTAGGGTTAGTGTTAGGGAACGGGGACGGTTTAGGGTCCAGGTGAGGGTACGACAACGGCTTAGGGGGAGCGTACCTGTGAGGGCACGGGTTAGTGTGAGCGTACGAGTTAGGATTAGGGGACGGGTGAGGGGAAGGCTTCGGGGAAGGGTTAGGTTTAGGGTTCGGGCTAGGGTTAGGGTTAGGGGACGGGGACGGTTTAGGGTCCAGGTGAGGGTACGACAACGCTTTAGGGGGAGCGTACGTGTGTGGGTGCGGGATAGTGTGAGCGTACGGGTTAGGATTAGGGGACGGGTGAGAGGAAGGCTTCGGGGAAGGGTTAGGGTTAGAGTTCGGGCTAGGGTTAGCGTTAGGGGACAGGGACACTTTAGGTTGCAGGTGAGGGTATGACAACACTTTAGGGGGAGCGTACATGTGAGGGCGCGGGTTAGTGTGAGCGTACGGGTTAGGATTAGGGGACGGGTGAGGGGAAGGCTTCGGGGAAGTGTTAGGGTTAGGGTTCGGGCTAGGGTTAGGTTTAGGGGACGGGGACGGTTTAGGGTCCAGGTGAGGGTACCACAACGGTTTAGGGGGAGCGTATGTGTGAGGGCGCGGGTTAGTGTGAGCGTACGGGTTAGGATTAGGGGATGGGTGAGTGGAAGGCTTCGGGGAAGGGTTAGGATTAGGGTTCAGGCTAGGATTAGGGGACGGGGACGGGGACGGTTTAGGGTCCAGGTGAGGGTACGACAACGGTTTACGGGGAGCGTACATGTGAGGGCACGGGTTAGTGTGAGCGTACGGGTTAGGATTAGGGCACGGGTGAGGGGAAGGCTTCGGGGAAGGGTTAGGGTTAGAGTTCGGGCTAGGGTTAGGTTTAGGGGAAGGGGACGGTTTAGGGTCCAGGTGAGGGTACGACAACGGTTTAGGGGGAGAATACGTCTGAAGGCGCGGGTTAGTGTGAGCGTACGGGTTAGGGTTAGGGGACGGGTGAGGGGAAGGCTTCGGGGAAGTGTTAGGGTTAGGGTTTGGGCTGGGGTTAGGGTTAGGGGACGGGGACAGTTTAGGGTCCAGGTGAGGGTACGACAAGGTTTTAGGGGGAGCGTACGTGTGAGGGCGCGAGTTAGTGTGAGCGTACGGGTTAGGATTAGGGGACGGGTGAGGGGAAGGCTTCGGGGAAGTGTTAGGGTTAGGGATCGGGCTAGGGTTAGGTTTAGGGGACGGGGACGGTTTAGGGTCCAGGTGAGGGTACGACAACGCTTTAGGGGGAGGGTACGTGTGAGGGTGCGTGTTAGTGTGAGCGTACAGGTTAGAATTAGGGGACGGGTGAGGGGAAGGCTTCGGGGAAGTGTTAGGGTTAGGGTTCGGGCTAGGGTTAGGGTTAGGGGACGGGGACGGTTTAGGGTCCAGTTGAGTGTACGACAGCGCTTTAGGGGGAGGGTACGTGTGAGGGCGCGGGTTAGTGTGAGCCTACGGGTTAGGATTAGGGGACGGGTGAGGGGAAGGCTTCGGGGAAGCGTTAGGTTTAGGGTTCGGGCCAGGGTTAGGTTTAGGGGACGGGGACGGTTTACAGTCCAGGTGAGGATACGACAACGGTTTAGGGGGAGCGTACGTGTGAGGGCGCGGGTTAGTGTGAACGTATGGGTTAGGATTAGGGGATGGGTGAGGGGAAGGCTTCGGGGAAGTGTTAGGTTTAGGGTTCGGGCTAGGGTTAGGGTTAGGGGACGGGGACGTTTTAGGGTGCAGGTGAGGGTACGACAACGGTTTAGGGGCAGCGTAAGTGTGAGGGCACGGGTTAGTGTGAGCATATGTGTTAGGATTAGGGGACGGGTGAGGGGAAGGCTTCGGGGAAGCGTAAGGTTTAGTGTACGGGCTAGGGTTAGGGTTAGGGGACGGGGACGGTTTAGGGACCAGGTCAGGGTACGACAACAGTTTAGGGGGAGCGTACGTGTGAGGGCGTGGGTTAGTGTGAGCTTATGGATTAGGATTAGGGGACGGGTGAGGGGCAGGCTTCGGGGAATCGTTAGTGTTAGGGTTCGAGCTAGGGTTAAGGTTAGGTTACGGGGATGGTTTATGGTCCAGATGAGGGTACGACAACGCTTTAGGAGGAGGGTACGTGTGAGGGTGCGGGTTAGTGTGAGCGTACGGGTTAGGATTAGGGGACGGGTGAGGGGAAGGCTTCGGGGAAGGGTTAGGGTTAGGGTTCTGGCTAAGCTTAGGGCTAGGGGACGGGGACGGTATAGGGTCCTGTTGAGGGTATGACAACGGTTTAGGGGGAGCATACGTGTGAGGGTGCGGGTTAGTGTGAGCGTACGGGTTAGAATTAGGGGACGGATGAGGGGAAGGCTTCGGGGAAGTGTTAGGGTTAGGGTTCGGGCTAGGGTTAGGCTTAGGGGACGGGGACGGTTTAGGGTCCAGTTGAGGGTACGACAGCGCTTTAGGGGGAGGGTACGTGTGAGGGCGTGGGTTAGTGTGAGCGTACGGGTTAAGATTAGGGGACGGGTGAGGGGAAGGCTTCGGGGAAGGGTTAGGGTTAGTGTTCGGGCTAGGTTTAGGGTTAGGGGACGGGGACGGTTTAGGGTCCAGGTGAGGGTACGACAACGGCTTAGGGGGAGCGTACGTGTGACGGCACGGGTTAGTGTGAGCGTACGGGTTAGGATTAGGGGACGGGTGAGGGGAAGGCTTCGGGGAAGGGTTAGGTTTAGGGTTCGGGCTAGGGTTAGGGTTAGGGGACGAGGACGGTTTAGGGTCCTGGTGAGGGTACCACAACGGTTTAGGGGGAACGTATGTGTGAGGGCGCGGGTTAGTGTGAGTGTACGGGTTAGGATTAGGGGATGGGTGAGGGGAAGGCTTCGGGGAAGGGTTAGGGTTAGGGTTCGGGCTAGGATTAGGGGACGGGGACGGGGACGGTTTAGGGTCCAGGTGAGGTTACGACAACGGTTTACGGGGAGCGTACATGTGAGGGCGCGGGTTAGTGTGAGCGTATGCGTTAGGATTAGGGGACGGGTGAGGGGAAGGCTTCGGGGAAGGGTTAGGGTTAGGGTTCGGGCTAGGGTTATGGTTAGGGGACGGGGACGGTTTAGGGTCCATGTGAGGGTACGACAATGGTTTAGGGGGAGTGTGCGTGTGAGGGCGCAGGTTAGTGTGAGCGTACGGGTTAGGATTGGGGGACGGGTGAGGGGAAGGCTTCGGGGAAGGGTTAGGGTTAGGGTTCGGGCTAGGGTTAGTGTTAGGGGACGGGGACAGTTTAGGGTCCAGGTGAGGGTACCAGTATGGTTTAGGGGGAGCGTACGTTTGAGGGCGCGGGTTAGTGTGTGCATATGGGTTAGGATTAGGGGAAGGGTGAGGGGAAGGCTTCGGGGAAGCGTTAGGTTTAGTGTTCGGGCTAGGGTTAGGGTTAGGGGACGGGGACGGTTTAGGGTCCAGGTGAGGTTACGACAAAGGTTTACGGGGAGCGTACGTGTGAGGGCGCAGGTTAGTTTGAGCGTATGGGTTAGGATTAGGGGACGGGTGAGGGGAAGGCTTCGGGGAAGGGTTAGCGTTAGGGTTCGGGCTAGGGTTAGGGTTAGGGGATGGGGACGGTTTAGGGTCCAGGTGAGGGTACGACAACATTTTAGGGGGAGCGTACGTGTGAGGGCGCGGGTTAGTGTGAGCGTACGGGTTAGGATTAGGGGACGGGTGAGGGGAAGGCTTCGGGGAAGTGTTAGGTTTAGGGTTCGGGCTAGGGTTAGGGTTAGGGGACGGGGACGGTTTAGGGTCCAGGTGAGGGTACGAGTATGGTTTAGGGGGAGCGTACGTGTGAGGGCGTGGGTTAGTGTGAGCGTACGGGTTAGGATTAGGGGACGGGTGAGGGGAAGGCTTCGTGGAAGGGTTCGGGCTAGGGTTAGGGTTAGGGGACGGGGACGGTTTAGGTTCCATGTGAGGGTACGACAACGGTTTAGGGGGAGCGTACATGTGAGGGCGCGGGTTAGTGTGAGCGTACGGGTTAGGATTAGGGGATGGGTGAGGGGAAGGCTTCGGGGAAGTGTTAGGTTTAGGGTTCGGGCTAGGGTTAGGGTTAGGGGATGGGGACGGTTTAGGGTTCAGGTGAGGGTACGACAATGGTTTAGGGGGAGCGGACGTGTGAGGGCGCGGGTTAGTGTGAACGTATGGGTTAGGATTAGGGGATGGGTGAGGGGAAGGCTTCGGGGAAGTGTTAGGTTTAGGGTTCGGGCTAGGGTTAGGGTTAGGGGACGGGGACGTTTTAGGGTCCAGGTGAGGGTACGACAACGGTTTAGGGGCAGCGTAAGTGTGAGGGCACGGGTTAGTGTGAGCATATGTGTTAGGATTAGGGGACGGGTGAGGGGAAGGCTTCGGGGAAGCGTAAGGTTTAGTGTACGGGCTAGGGTTAGGGTTAGGGGACGGGGACGGTTTAGGGACCAGGTCAGGGTACGACAACAGTTTAGGGGGAGCGTACGTGTGAGGGCGTGGGTTAGTGTGAGCTTATGGATTAGGATTAGGGGACGGGTGAGGGGCAGGCTTCGGGGAATGGTTAGTGTTAGGGTTCGAGCTAGGGTTAAGGTTAGGTTACGGGGATGGTTTATGGTCCAGATGAGGGTACGACAACGCTTTAGGAGGAGGGTACGTGTGAGGGTGCGGGTTAGTGTGAGCGTACGGGTTAGGATTAGGGGACGGGTGAGGGGAAGGCTTCGGGGAAGGGTTAGGGTTAGGGTTCTGGCTAAGCTTAGGGCTAGGGGACGGGGACGGTATAGGGTCCTGTTGAGGGTATGACAACGGTTTAGGGGGAGCATACGTGTGAGGGCGCGGGTTAGTGTGAGCGTACGGGTTAGAATTAGGGGACGGATGAGGGGAAGGCTTCGGGGAAGTGTTAGGGTTAGGGTTCGGGCTAGGGTTAGGCTTAGGGGACGGGGACGGTTTAGGGTCCAGGTGAGGGTACGACAACGGCTTAGGGGGAGCGTACGTGTGACGGCACGGGTTAGTGTGAGCGTACGGGTTAGGATTAGGGGACGGGTGAGGGGAAGGCTTCGGGGAAGGGTTAGGTTTAGGGTTCGGGCTAGGGTTAGGGTTAGGGGACGAGGACGGTTTAGGGTCCTGGTGAGGGTACCACAACGGTTTAGGGGGAACGTATGTGTGAGGGCGCGGGTTAGTGTGAGTGTACGGGTTAGGATTAGGGGATGGGTGAGGGGAAGCCTTCGGGGAAGTGTTAGGTTTAGGGTTCGGGCTAGGGTTAGGGTTCGGGGACGGGGACGGGGACGATTTAGGGTCCAGGTGAGGGTACGACAACGGTTTAGGGGTAGCGTATGTGTGAGGGCGCGGGTTATTGTGAGCGTATGTGTTAGGATTAGGGGATGTGTGAGGGGAAGGCTTCGGGGAAGGGTTAGGTTTAGGGTTCGGGCTAGGGTTAGGGTTAGGGGACGGGGACGTTTTAGGGTCCAGGTGAGGGTACGACAGCGGTTTAGGGGGAGCGTACGTGTGAGGGTGCGGGTTAGTGTGTGCATATGGGTTAGGATTAGGGGAAGGGTGAGGGGAAGGCTTCGGGGAAGCGTTAGGTTTAGGGTTCGGGCTAGGGTTAGGGTTAGGGGACGGGGACGGTTTAGGGTCCAGGTGAGGTTACGACAAAGGTTTACGGGGAGCGTACGTGTGAGGGCGCAGGTTAGTTTGAGCGTATGGGTTAGGATTAGGGGACGGGTGAGGGGAAGGCTTCGGGGAAGGGTTAGCGTTAGGGTTCGGGCTAGGGTTAGGGTTAGGGGATGGGGACGGTTTAGGGTCCAGGTGAGGGTACGACAACATTTTAGGGGGAGCGTACGTGTGAGGGCGCGGGTTAGTGTGAGCGTACGGGTTAGGATTAGGGGACGGGTGAGGGGAAGGCTTCGGGGAAGTGTTAGGTTTAGGGTTCGGGCTAGGGTTAGGGTTAGGGGACGGGGACGGTTTAGGGTCCAGGTGAGGGTACGAGTATGGTTTAGGGGGAGCGTACGTGTGAGGGCGTGGGTTAGTGTGAGCGTACGGGTTAGGATTAGGGGACGGGTGAGGGGAAGGGTTCGTGGAAGGGTTCGGGCTAGGGTTAGGGTTAGGGGACGGGGACGGTTTAGGTTCCATGTGAGGGTACGACAACGGTTTAGGGGGAGCGTACATGTGAGGGCGCGGGTTAGTGTGAGCGTACGGGTTAGGATTAGGGGACGGGTGAGGGGAAGGCTTCGGGGAAGGGTTAGGGTTAGGGTTCGGGCTAGGGTTAGGGTTAGGGATCGGGGACGGTTTAGGGTCCAGGTGAGGGTACGACAACGCTTTAGGGGGAGGGTACGTGTGAGGGCGCGGGTTAGTGTGAGCGTACGGGTTAGGATTAGTGGAAGGGTGAGGGGAAGGCTTCGGGGAAGGGTTAGGCTTAGGGTTCGGGCTAGCGTTAGGATTAGGGGACGGGGACGGTTTAGGGTCCAGGTGAGGGTATGACAACGCTTTAGGGGGAGGGTACGTGTGAGGGCGCGGGTTAGTGTGAGCGTACGGGTTAGGATTAGGGGACGGGTGAGGGGAAGGCTTTGGGGAAGGGTTAGGGTTAGGGTTCAGGCTAGGGTTAGTTTTAGGGGACGGGGACGGTTTACGGTCCAGGTGAGGATACGACAACGGTTTAGGGGGAGCGTACGTGTGAGGGCGCGGGTTAGTGTGAGCGTATGTGTTAGGATTAGGGGATGGATGAGGGGAAGGCTTCGGGGAAGGGTTAGGTTTAGGGTTCGGGCTAGGGTTAGGGTTAGGGGACGGGGACGTTTTAGGGTCCAGGTCAGGGTACGACAGCGGTTTAGGGGGAGCGTACGTGTGAGGGCGCGGGTTAGTGTGTGCATATGGGTTAGGATTAGGGGACGGGTGAGGGGACGGCTTCGGGGAAGCGTTAGGTTTAGGGTTCGGGCTAGGGATAGGGTTAGGGGACGGGGACGGTTTAGGGTCCAGTTGAGTGTAAGACAGCGCTTTAGGGGGAGGGTACGTGTGAGGGCATGGGTTAGTGTGAGCGTACGGTTTAGGATTAGGGGACGGGTGAGGGGAAGGCTTCGTGGAAAGGTTAGGGTTAGGGTTCGGGCTAGGGTTAGGGTTAGGGGACGGGGACGATTTAGGGTCCAGGTGAGGGTACGACAACGGTTTAGGGGGAGCGTACGTGTGAGGGCGCGAGTTAGTGTGAGCGTACGGGTTAAGATTAGGGGACGGGTGAGGGGTAGGCTTCGGGGAAGGGTTAGGGTTAGGGTTCGGTCTAGGGTTAGGGTTAGGGGACGGGGACGGTTTAGGGTCCAGGTGACGGTACGACAATGGTTTAGGGGGAGCGTACGTGTGAGGGCGTGGGTTAGTGTGAGCGTACGGGTTAGGATTAGGGGACGGGTGAGGGGAAGGCTTCGGGGAAGGGTTAGCTTTAGGGTTCGGGCTAGGGTTAGGGTTTGGGGACGGGGACAGTTTAGGGTCCAGGTGAGCGTACGACAACGGTTTAGGGGGAGCGTACATGTGAGGGCACGGGTTAGTGTGAGCGTACCTGTTAGGATTAGGGGACGGGTGAGAGGAAGGCTTCGGGGAAGGGTTAGGGTTAGGGTTCGGGCTACGGTTAGGGTTAGGGGACGGGGACGGTTTAGGGTCCAGTTGAGTGTAAGACAGCGCTTTAGGGGGAGGGTACGTGTGAGGGCATGGGTTAGTGTGAGCGTACGGTTTAGGATTAGGGGACGGGTGAGGGGAAGTCTTCGGGCAAGGGTTAGGGTTAAGGTTCGGGCTAGGGTTAGGGTTAGGGGACGGGGACGGTTTAGGGTCCAGGTGAGGGAACGACAACGGTTTAGGGGGAGCGTACATGTGAGAGCGCGGGTTAGTGTGAACGTACGGGTTAGGATTAGGGGACGGGTGAGGGGAAGGCTTCTGGGAAGTGTTAGGGTTAGGGTTCGGGCTAAGGTTAGGGATAGGGGACGGGGACGGTTTAGGGTCCAGTTGAGGGTACGACAGCGCTTTAGGGGGAGGGTACGTGTGAGGGCGCGGGTTAGTGTGAGCGTACGGTTTAGGATTAGGGGAAGGGTGAGAGGAAGGCTTCGGGGAAGGGTTAGGGTTAGGGTTCGGGCTAGGGTTAGGGTGAGGGGACGGGGACGGTTTAGGGTCCAGGTGAGGGTACGACAATGCTTTACGGGAAGGGTACGTGTGAAGGCACGGTTTAGTGTGAGCGTACGGGTTAGGATTAGGAGACGGGTGAGGGGAAGGCTTCGGGGAAGTGTTAGGGTTAGGGTTCGGGCTAGGGTTAGGGTTAGGGGACGGGGACGGTTT